>NW_023503777.1:0-25717 GCF_014529535.1 Bradysia coprophila | reverse complement strand
ATTCGAAATTCTTCCCACATATTGTAAAAGGAAAAATTCAATGATTTTGTTGAAATAGCGATTTTCCTGTTTAATTCAAAAATCGGAAAAAATTGGAAATTCTCCACCAATATTTTGTAAAAATGGAATATTCTTGGCTTCGCTAAATTAAGCGATTTTCGCTTCATTTCGTAAAACCAATAATTCTATGTGATCAATACATTAGAGATCTTGTCCATAAGAAATTTCAGTGTAGAAAATGACGTAGTGAGTGGGGGTTCCACCCCCACACCCCCGGGCCTCCGGCTATCAGATTTGCATTGACGAAAGTAACGTATCAGGGAAAGTTCAATTTTTCCCTTTCCGATTGCCGATTCATTTTCAAATAGGAAAAATTCGATGCGATCCATCCATTACTCTATATGTGTTCTTGGATATAAGCGATCTTTTTCAGTTTCATAAATGGTGGCCCGAAAATGTGAAACGTACTGCCGTTACACAGCTGTTGACAGTGGCAACACAATAAAAAAGAAATGACCATTTCACAGTCCATGAGCGCACAAAAATTTCATTAAAATAACCACACCGACAATTTTCCATTGTTCCCACAGTCGATATTCGTGCGAAATGCACTCAATAAACGGTAATCATCTTAAAACGCGTTAATTCGTCGAAACAGACCCAAAAAAATCGAATCCCCGTATCCAAATTATCAAAAAGGCAAAAAAATTGCATTTTCGACCGCTGTACCGGCAGTGGAGCGTCCACCACCAAAAATTTATATGCGTTCGAACGGGCTTGACTCACCCGTCAATATGAGCTATATATCAAAGAAATGCCATCAGAAATGGCCAACCGGTAAGCAAAAACATTTTTGGTTCACTGTGCTTTGGAGTAGCTTCGAAGTGACCCATTTGAAGAGTGTTTGTGCGGCGGTAAACATAACCACCACGGCGTGTGAGGTGTCTAATGAAAGCTCAGGACCTGCTCTATCGAATAGAGAGAGAATCCTGTTACCCACAGTCCCCCAGACACGCCACAGCAAGTGCAAAAGTGTTCCCGACCCTAAGTTTCCATTTTCACTTCCAAAGTGTTTTCACCCACAATTGAAACTGTACCACAACGTGTTTGGTATCGTTGGATAGGTCTTGAACGTGCCGTCATTTTAAAGCCCACACACACCGTGCACCGACTGATGCACTGGCTGCAAATGGTCAAAAACCAAAAGTCCATCAAAAGTCAAAAAAAATTTTTTTCACTTTTCTCAAAAATGTCTCCAATGGATTTATTGAGTCATATATGTATCGATCGGGCCGTTCCAGTCGAGCTAAGGTGAAAATATGAAGAAAAAAAATCGCACAGTTTTTGAGCAAAAAAATTTTCACTAACGGAAAATGACCAAATTTAGTTTTTGAGTAATATCTCCTCGAAGACAATGCCCAATGGGTCGATGTTTGGGTATCTACGTGTCGCTCATGAAATCTGCGTCGATCTATGGCACCTCCGGGTGCCGACGCACCCATCATACCCCTACCAAAATTCGCAATGTAAGCTGTATTTCATTCATTTTCACTCAAAAATCGTAAAAAATGATTTTTTTCAAATTTTTTTCGCCACTATCATATCGGGCGGTTCCCGCCCGACATTTTAAGACATGGTTAAAAAAATGGAAAAAAAATCGGTCGAAAAAATTTCGCCCAAATTTTAGTATAAAACTCATCTCGCGCGGGCAGTGATCACCCCCAGCTAAATAGAAAACGTGTAGAATGCGCTCCGGCCTGCGGCCGTCGCGCAAGAGAGGTGGAGACAAACACCCATTAAGAAAGGTAACTAGCCTCTCTTTTGGCGTTTATGCTGACGAACAGATACGATTGATTATGATGATGATGATGATGATGATGATATATGATGATGATATATGATGATATATGATTGATGATGGGATATAATCGATGATGGGATATAATCTACGATGGGATATGATCTATGATGGGATATGATCTATGATGGGATATGTGCTATGATGGAATATGTGCTAAGATGGGATCTGTGCTATGATGGCATATGTGATATGATGAGATATGATTGATAATGAGATAGGATTGAAAATGAGACGATTCATGATTAGTACAATACATAGACGATATCCGTCCACAGTAAAATATGCAAACAGAATGATCGAACCACAGTGGGAGACGGCGCTGAAGGCAGCAAAGCTGCCTTAAAAAACTGATCCTAGTTGCTGTCCGGGGGAGTTGGGCTTCATAGTTGAGTGTTGCGTTCCGTTATTTTTTTTTTGAAAAAAGAAATAAAAAAAGGTTGTATAAGGAAATTCCCAACGGGCCGTTTCATTAATTATTTTTAGTTCAATATAAAAAAGGAAAAACTCTTTGGCTTTGTTCGGTTAATTTTGTAAAAGGAACAATTCGTTGTGATCGTTCCATTTGACATTCTCCCCGCATTTTGTAAAAGGGAAAATTAAATGAATTTGTTATATTAGCGATTTCCGGCTCATTTTGTAAAAGGAAAAATTTGATTTCTTCGTTCAATTAGAAATTTTTCCAACATTGTGTAAATGGTTCAATTAGCGATTTTTGTGCTCATTTTGTAAAAGGAAAAATTCGATGTGATCGATCTATTAGAAATTTTGCTCACATTTTGAAAAATAGAAATTTGAAAATTGTCTCTACATTTTGTAAAAGTGAATATTGCTTGGTTTTGGGTTATTAGCGACTTTTCGGTTCACTTAGTAAAAGGAAAAAATCGAAAGTCTTCCCACATATTGTAATAGGGAAAATTCAATGATTTTACTGTTCATTTTGTGAAAGGAACAATTGGAAATTCTCCCCACATTCTGTAAAATGAAATATTCTTTAGCTTTGCTAAATTAGTGACTTTTCGGTTCGTTCCGTAAAAGGGAAAATTGGAAATTCTATCAACATTTTGTAGAAGGGAAAATTCAATGAATTTGTGGAATTAGCGTTTTGAGCTCATTTTGTAAAAGGGAAAATTCGTTGTGGTGGATCCATTGGAAATTCTCATCACGTTCTGTATAAGGAATTGTTCCATGATTGTGGTCAATTAGAAATTCTCTTCATATTTTCTAAAATGGAATATTCTTTGGCTTTACTAAGTTAGCGACTTTTCGGTTCAATTCGTAAAAGGGAAAATTGGAAATTCCTGTTCAATTCAAAAATCTGAAAAAATTGGAAATTTTCACAATATTTTGTAAAATGGAATGTCTTTTGGTTTCGCTAAATTAGCGATTTTTCGCTTCATTTCGTAAAACCAATAATTCTATGTGATCAATACATTAGAAATTTTGCTCACATTTTGTAAAAATAAAAATTTGAAAATTCTCTCTACATTTTGTAAAAGGGAATAGTGCTTGGTTTTTGGTTATTAGCGATTATTCGGTTCATTTAGTAAAAGGAAAAATTCGAAATTCTCCACACATATTGTAGAATGGAAACTTTCATAAATTTGTTGAATTAGCGATTTTCCAGCTCATTTTGTAAAAGGGAAAGTTCGTTGTGGTCGTTCCATTAGAAACATTCTCATCACGTTTCGTATCAGGAATTATTCCATGATTTTGGTCAATTAGAAATTCTCCCCATATTTTCCAAAATGGAATATTCTTTGGCTTTGCTAAATTAGCGTTTTTTTCGGTTCATTTGGTGAAAGGAAAAATTGCAAATTCTCCCAACATTTAGTAGAAGGGAAAATTCAATGATTTTCCTGTTCATCTTGTAAAAGGAACAATTGGAAATTCTCCCAACATTTAGTAGAAGGGAAAATTCAATGATTTTCCTGTTCATCTTGTAAAAGGAACAATTGGAAATTCTCCCCACATTCTGTAAAATGGAATATTCTTTAGCTTTGCTATTATTAGTGACTTTTCGGTTCGTTTCGTAAAACGGAAAATTGGAAATTCTACCAACATTTTGTAGAAGGGAAAATTCAATGAATTTGTGGAATTACCGGTTTTTGAGCTCATTTTGTAAAAGGGAAAATTCGTTGTGGTCGTTCATTAGAAATTCTCATCACGTTTTGTATAAGCAATAATTGCATGATTGTGGTCAATTAGAAATTCTCTTCATATTTTCTAAAAATGGAATATTCTTTGGCTTTACTAAATTAACGACTTTTCGGTTCAATTCGTAAAAGGGAAAATTGGAAATTCTCCCAACATTTTGTAGAAGGGAAACTTACATCAATTTGTTGAAATAGCGATTTTTCTGTTTAATTCAAAAATCGGAAAAAATTGGAAATTCTCCCCATATTTTGTAAAATGGAATATTCTTTGGCTTTGCTAAATTAGCGACTTCATCCTAAAACGATCCTAAAACCAATAATTCTATGTGATCTTGTCCAATTTTTCTAGAGAAAAAAAAAATAGAAATTTCAGTGTAGAAAATGACGTAGTGAGTGGGGGTTCCACCCCCACACCCCCGGGCCTCCGGCTATCAGATTAGCATTGACGATGGTAACGTATTAAGGAAAATGCAATTTTTCCCTTTTCCATTAGCGAACTTCCGATTCATTTTCTAATAGGAAAATTTCAATCCATTACTCTATATGTGTTCTTGGATATAAGCGATATTTTTCAGTTTCATAAATGTTGACCGGAAAGTGTGAAACGTACTGCCGTTATACAGCTGTTGACAGTGGTAACCCAATGAAAAATAAACGACCATTTCACAGTCCATGAGCGCACAAAAAATTCATTAAAAGTAACCACACCGACAATTTTCCATTGTTTCCACAGCCGATATTCGTGCGAAATGCACTTAATAAACGCTAATCATCTTAAAAAGCGTTAATCCGTCGAAACAGACCAAAAAAATCGATTCCCCGCACTCAAAATATCAAAAAGGCAAAAAATTGCATTTTCGACCTCTGTGCCGGCGGCGGAGCGTCCACCACCAAAAATTTATATGCGTTCGAACGGGCTTGACTCACCCGTCAATATGAGCCATATATCAAAAAAATGCCATCCCAAATGGCCAAACGGCAATCAAAAACATTTTTGCTTCACTGTGCTTTGGAGTAGCTTCGAGGTGACCCATTTGAAGAGTGTTTGTGCGGCGGAAAACATAACCACTACGGCGTGTGAGGTGTCTAATGAAAGCTCAGGACCTGCTCTATCGAATAGAGAAAAAAAATAGTTACCACAGTCCCCCTGATCCGCACAGCAAGTGCAAAAGTGTTCCCGACCCTAAGTTTCCATCTCACTTCGGAAGTGTTTTCACCCAAAATTGAAACTGTACCACAACGTGTTTGGTATCGTTGGATCGGTCTTGAACGTGCCGTCATTTTGAGCCCACACACACCGTACACCGAGCGATGCACTGGCTGCAAATGGTCAAAAACCAAAAGTCCATCAAAAGTCAAAAAAAATTTTTTTTCACTTTTCTCAAAAATGTCCCCTTTGGATTTATTGAGTCATATATGTATCGATCGGGCCGTTCCAGTCGATTCTAAGGTGAAAATATGAAGAAAAAAAATCGCACAGTTTTTGAGCAAAAAATTTTTCACTAACGTAAAATGACCATTTTCAGTTTTTGAGTAATATCTCGCCGAAGACAAAGCCAAATGGGTCGATGTTTGGTATCTACGTGTCGGTCATGAAAATCTGCGTCGATCCATGGCACCTCCGGGTGCCGACGCACCCATCATACCCCTACCAAAATTCGCAATGTAAGCTGTATTTCATTCATTTTCACTCAAAAATCGTAAAAAATGATTTTTTTCAAATTTTTTTCGCCACTATCATGTCGGGCGGTTCCCGCCCGACATTATGAGACATAGTTAAAAAAATGAAAAAAAAATCGGTCGAAAAAATATCGGCCCAATTTTAGTACGTAACCCATCTCGCGGGTCTAACAAACACCCCCAGGTGCACAGCTACCCCGGGGAATGTGCTCTGGCCTTCGGCCATCGCACATTAGAGGTGCCCTCAAACACCCATTAAGAAAGATAACTAGCCTCTCTTTTGGCGTTTATGCTGACGAACAGATACGATTGATTATGATAATGATGATGATGATATATGATCTATGATGAGATATGATCTATGATGGGATATGATCTATGATGGGATATGATCTATGATGGGATATGTGCTACGATGGGATATGTGCTATGATGGGATATGTGCTACGATGGGATCTGTGCTATGATGGCATATGTGCTATGATGAGATATAATTGATAATGAGATAGGATTGATAATGAGATACGATTCATGATTAGTACAATACATAGACGATATCCGTCCACAGTAAAATATGCAAACAGAATGATCGAACCACAGTGGGAGACGGCGCTGAAGGCAGCAAAGCTGCCTTAAAAAACTGATCCTAGTTGCTGTCCGGGGGGGAGTTGGGCTTCATAGTTGAGTGTTGCGTTCCGTTCTTTTTTTTGGAAAAAAGAAGTTAAAAAATGTTGTATAAGGGAAAATCCTAACGGACCCTTCATTAATTATTTTTAGTTCAATCTAAAAAAAGAAAAACTCTTTGGCTTTGTTCGGTTAATTTTGTAAAAGGAACAATTCGTTGTGATCGTTCCATTTGACATTCTCCCCGCATTTTGTAAAAGGGAAAATTAAATGAATTTGTTATATTAGCGATTTCCGGCTCATTTTGTAAAAGGAAACATTTGATTTCTTCGGTAATTTAGAAATTTTTCCAACATCGTGTAAATGGTTCAATTAGCGATTTTTGAGCACATTTTGTAAAAGGAAAAATTCGATGTGATCGATCTATTAGAAATTTTGCTCACATTTTGAAAAATAAAAATTTGAAAATTGTCTCTACATTTTGTAAAAGTGAATATTGCTTTGTTTTGGGTTATTAGCGACTTCTCGGTTCATTTTGTAAATGAACAATTGGAAATTCTTCCCACATTCTGTAAAATGGAATATTCTTTAGCTTTGCTAAATTAGTGACTTTTCGGTTCGTTTCGTAAAATGGAAAATTGGAAATTCTACCAACATTTTGTAGAAGGGAAAATACAATGAATTTGTGTAATTACCGGTTTTTGAGCTCATTTTGTAAAAGGGAAAATTCGTTGTGGTGGATCCATTGGAAATTCTCATCACGTTTTGTATAAGGAATTATTCCATCATTTTGGTCAATTAGAAATTCTCCCCATATTTTCTAAAATGGAATATTCTTTGGCTTTGCTAAATTAGCGATTTCTCGCTTCATTTCATAAAATCAATAATTCTATGTTAGAAATCTTGTCCATTTTTTCTAAAGAAAAAAATTAGAAATTTCAGTGTAGAAGATGACGTTATGAGTGGGGGTTCCACCTCCACACCCCGGGCCTCCGGCTATCAGATTTGTATTGACGAAAGTAACGTATTTCAATTTTTCCGTTTTCAATTAGCGAATTTCCAATAGGAAAAATTCGATGCGATCGATACATTACTCTATATGTGTAAGCAATATTTTTCAGTTTCATAAATGTTCGTTTCATTTTGTAAAAGGAACAATTTGTTGTGATTGGTTCATTGGATATTCTTCCCGCATTTTGTAAAAGGGAAAATTGCTTGGTTTTGGGTTATTAGCGATTTTTCGATTCATTTAGTAAAAGGTGAATATTCTCTGCCGATTTATTTGTTGAATTTGTAAAACGGAAAATTCGATGCGATCGTTCATTTTTTTGTAAAAGGAAAAATTGGAAATTCTATCCACATATTGTTGAAGGGAAAATTCAATGAATTTGTGGAATTAGCGATTTTTGAGCTCATTTTGTTATAAGGAAAATTCGTTGTGGTCGTTCCATTAGAAATTCTCATCACGCGTTGTATCAGGAATGATTCCATGATTTTGGTCAATTAGAAATTCTCCCCATATTTTCTAAAATGGACTATTCTTTGGCTTCGCCAAATTAGCGATTTTCGGTTCGATTCTCAAAAGGTAAAATTGGAAATTCTTCCGACATATTGCTAAAAGGAAAATTCAATGATTTTGTTGAAATAGCGATTTTCCTGTTTAAGTAAAAAATCGGAAAAAATTGGAAATTCTCACAATATTTTGTAAAATGGAATATTCTTTGGGTTCGCTAAATTAGCGATTTTTCGCTTCATTTCGTAAAACCAATAATTCTATGTGATCAATACATTAGAGATCTTGTCCACTTTTTGTAGAGAAAAAAAATAGAAATTTCAGCGTAGAAAATGACGAAAGTAACGTATTGATCGTTTTCAATAGCGAATTTCCTATACATTTTCTAATAGTCAAAATTCGATCCGATCCGATCCATTACTCTATATGTGTTCTTGGATATAAGCGATATTTTTCACTTTCATAAATGTGGGCCCGAAAATGTGAAACGTACTGCCGTTACACAGGTGTTGACAGTGGCAACACAATAAAAAAGAAACGACCATTTCACAGTCCATGAGCGCACAAAAATTTCATTAAAAGTAACCACACCGACAATTTTTCATTGTTTCCACAGCCGATATTCGTGCGAAATGCACTTAATAAACGGTTATCATCTTAAAACGCGTTAATCCGTCGAAACAGAGCGAAAAAATCGATTCCCCACACTCAAAATATCAAAAAGGTAAAAAATGCATTTTCGACCGCTGTGCCGGCGGCGGAGTGTCCACCACCAAAAATTTATATGCGTTCGAACGGGCTTGACTCACCCGTCAATATGAGCTATATATCAAAGAAATGCCATCAGAAATGACCACACGGCAAGCAAAAACATTTTTGCTTCACTGTGCTTTGGAGTAGCTTCGAAGTGACCCATTTGAAGAGTGTTTGTGCGGCGGAAAACATCATGACTATGGCGTGTGAGGTGTCTAATGAAAGCTCAGGACCTGCTCTATCGAATAGAGAAAGAATCCCGTTACCACAGTCCCCTGATCCACACAGCAAGTGCAAAAGTGTTCCCGACCCTAAGTTTCCATCTCACTTCCAAAGTGTTTTCTCCCAAAATTCAAACCGCACCATATCGTGTTTGTAATCGTTAGATAGGTCTTGAACGTGCCGTCATTTTGAGCCCACACACACCGTACACCGAGCGATGCACTGGCTGCAAATGGTCAGAAACCAAAAGTCGACCAAAAGTCAAAAAAATTTTTTTTTCACTTTTCTCAAAAATGTCCCCTTTGGATTTATTGAGTCATATATGTATCGATCGGGCCGTTCCAGTCGAGGCTAAGGTGAAAATATGAAGAAAAAAAATCGCACAGTTTTTGAGCAAAAAATTTTTCACTAACGTAAAATGACCATTTTCAGTTTTTGAGTAATATCTCCCCGAAGACAAAGCCCAAATGGGTCGATGTTTGGTATCTACGTGTCGGTCATGAAAATCTGCGTCGATCCATGGCACCTCCGGGTGCCGACGCTCCCATCATACCCCTACCAAAATTCGCAATGTAAGCTGTATTTCATTCATTTTCACTCAAAAATCGTAAAAAATGATTTTTTTCAAATTTTTTTCGCCACTATCATGTCGGGCGGTTCCCGCCCGACATTTTAAGACATGGTTAAAAAAATGGAAAAAAATTTCGCGAAAAAAATATCGACCCAAATTTAGTATAAATCTCATCTCGCCCCCCAACAAACACCCCCAGGTGCACAGCTACCACGGGAATGTGCTCTGGCCTTCGGCCATCGCACATTAGAGGATACCTCAAACACCTATTAAGAAAGATAACTAGCCTTTTCTTTTAGCGTTTATGCTGACGAACAGATACGATTGATTATGATGATGATGATGATGATGATGATATATGATGATGATATATGATGATGATATATGATGATATATGATTGATGATGGCATATAATGTACGATGGGATAGGATCTATGATGGGATATGATCTATGATGGGATATGATCTATGATGGGATATGTGCTACGATGGGATATGTGCTATGATGGCATATGTGCTATGATGAGATATGATTGGTAATGAGATAGGATTGATAATGAGATACGATTCATGATTAGTACAATACATAGACGATATCCGTCCACAGTAAAATATGCAAACAGAATGATCGAACCACAGTGGGAGACGGCGCTGAAGGCAGCAAAGCTGCCTTAAAAAACTGATCCTAGTTGCTGTCCGGGGGGAGTTGGGCTTCATAGTTGAGTGTTGCGTTCCGTTATTTTTTTTTTTAAAGAAATAAAAGAAGGTTGTATAAGGAAAATTCTAACGGACCCTTTCATTAATTATTTTTAGTTCAATATAAAAAAGGAAAAACTCTTTGGCTTTGTTCGGTTAATTTTGTAAAAGGAACAATTCGTTGTGATCGTTCCATTTGACATTCTCCCCGCATTTTGTAAAAGGGAAAATTAAATGAATTTGTTATATTAGCGATTTCCGGCTCATTTTGTAAAAGGAAAAATTCGATGTGATAGATCCATTAGAAATTTTGCTCTCATTTTGAAAATTGTCTCTACATTTTGTAAAAGTGAATATCGCTTGGTTTTGGGTTATTAGCGACTTTTCGGTTCATTTAGTAAAATGGAAAAATTCGAAATTCTCCCCACATATTGTAGAAGGGAAAATTCAATGAGTTTCCTGTTCATTTTGTGAAAGGAACAATTGGAAATTCTCTCCACATTCTGTAAAATGGAATATTCTTTAGCTTTGCTAAATTAGTGACTTTTCGGTTCGTTTCGTAAAAGGGAAAATTGGAAATTCTACCAACATTTTGTAGAAGGGAAAATTCGTTGTGGTGTATCATGTTTTGTATGAGGAATTATTCCATGATTTTGGTCAATCAGAAATTCTCTTCATATTTTCTAAAATGGAATATTCTTTGGCTTTACTAAATTAGCGACTTTTCGGTTCAATTCGTAAAATGGAAAATTGGAAATTCTCCCAACATTTTGGGGAAGGGAAACTTACATCAATTTGTTGAATTAGCGATTTTTCTGTTCAATTCAAATCGGAAAAAATTGGAAATTCTCACAATATTTTGTAAAATGGAATATTCTTTGGGTTCGCTAAATAAGCGATTTTTCGCTTCATTTCGTAAAACCAATAATTCTATGTGATCGATACATTAGAGATCTTGTCCACTTTTTGTAGAGAAAAGAAATAGAAATTTCAGCGTAGAAAATGACGTAGTGAGTGGGGGTTCCACCCCCACACCCCCGGGCCTTCGGCTATCAGATTTGCATTGACGAAAGTAACGTATTCAGGGAAAGTGCAATTTTTCCCTTTTCCGATTGCCGATTCATTTTCAAATAGGAAAAATTCGATGCGATCCATCCATTACTCTATATGTGTTCTTGGATATAAGCGATATTTTTCAGTTTCATAAATGTTGGCCCGAAAATGTGAAACGTACTGCCATTACACAGCTGTTGCCAGTACAACACAATAAAAAAGAAACGACCATTTCATAGTCCATGAGCGTACAAAAATTTCATTAAAAGTAACCATATCGACAATTTTCCATTGTTTCCACAGTCGATATTTGTGCGAAATGCACTTAAAAACGGTAATCATCTTAAGAAGCGTTAATCCGTCGAAACAGACCAAAAAGATCGATTCCCCGTACTCAAAATATAAAAAAGGCAAAAAAATGTATATTTGACCTCTGTGCCGGCGGCGGAACGTCCACCACCAAAAATTTATATGCGTTCGAACGGGCTTGACTCACCCGTCAATATGAGCCATATATCAAAATAATGCCATCCCAAATGGCCAAACGGCAATCAAAAACATTTTTGCTTCACTGTGCTTTGGAGTAGCTTCGAAGTGACCCATTTGAAGAGTGTTTGTGCGGCGGAAAACATAACCACCACGGCGTGTGAGGTGTCTAATGAAAGCTCAGGACCTGTTCTATCGAATAGAGAAGGAATCCCGTTACCACAGTTCACCTGATCCGCACAGCAAGTGCGAAAGTGTTCCCGACCCTAAGTTTCCATCTCACTTCGAAAGTGTTTTCTCCCAAAAGTCAAACCGTACCATATCGTGTTTGGCATCGTTAGATAGGTCTTGAACGCACCGTCATTTTGAGCCCGCACACACCGTGCACCGACCGACGCAGCGGCTGCAACTGGTAAAAAACCAAAAGTCAACCAATAAAGAAAAAAAATTTTTTTTCACTTTTCTCGAAAATGTGTCATATCGATTTATTGAGTCATATATGTATCGATCGGGCTGTTCCAGTGCACGAATAGGTGAAAATATAAAGAAAAAAAATCGCACAGTTTTTGAGCAAAAAATTTTTTAGTGAAGTAAAGTGACCCTAATAACTTTCGAGTAATATCTCCCCGAAGAGTAAACCGAATGGATCAGTGTTTGGTATCTACGTATTGACCATGAAATTCTGCGTCGATCTATGGCAACTTCGGGTGTCGTTGCACCCATCGCACCACTACATAAATTTTCGAAGTAAAATGTAAATTTTTCATTTTCGCTCAAAAATGGTAAAAAATATTTTTTTTCAAATTTTTTTCGCCTCTATCATGTTGGGCGGTTCCCGCCCGACGTTTTAAGACATAGTTGAAAAAATGAAAAAAAAATCGGCGAAAAAAATATCGACCCAATTTTAGTATAAATCCCATCTGTGTCACCCAACAAACACCCCCAGGTATAAGGAATAATTTGTAAAAGCACTCCGGCCTGCGGCCGTCGCGCAATAGAGGAACCATCAAACACCTATTAAGAAAGATTACTAGCCTCTCTTTTGGCGTTTATGCTGACGAACAGATACGATTGATTATGATGATGATGATGATGATGATATATGATGATGATATATGATGATGATATATGATGATATATGATTGATCATGGGATATAATCTACGATGGGATATGATCTATGATGGGATATGATCTATGATGGGATATGTGCTATGATGGGATATGTGCTACGATGGGATCTGTGCTATGATGGCATATGTGCTATGATGAGATATGATTGATAATGAGATAGGATTGAAAATGAGACGATTCATGATTAGTACAATACATAGACGATATCCATCTACAGTAAAATATGCAAACAGAATGATCGAAGCACAGTTGGAGACGGCGCTGAAGGCAGCAAAGCTGCCTTAAAAAACTGATCCTAGTTGCTGTCCGGGGGGGAGTTGGGCTTCATAGTTGAGTGTTGCGTTCCGTTCTTTTTTTTGGAAAAAAGGAGTTAAAAAATGTTGTATAAAGGAAAATCCTAACGGGCCCTTTTATTAATTATTTTTAGTTCAATAGAAAAAAAGGAAAAACTCTTTGGCTTTGTTCGGTTAATTTTGTAAAAGGAACAATTTGTTGTGATCTGTCCATTTGACATTCTTCCCGCATTTTGTAAAAGGGAAAATTAAATGAATTTGTTATATTAGCGATTTCCGGCTCATTTTGTAAAAGGAAAAATTTGATTTCTTCGGTAATTTAGAAATTTTTCCAACATTGTGTAAATGGTTCAATTAGCGATTTTTGAGCTCATTTTGTAAAAGGAAAAATTCGATGTGATAGATCCAGTAGAAATTTTGCTCTCATTTTGAAAATTGTCTCTACATTTTGTAAAAGTGAATATCGCTTGGTTTTGGGTTATTAGCGACTTTTCGGTTCATTTAGTAAAAGGAAAAATTCGAAATTCTCCCTACATATTGTAAAAGGGAAAATTCAATGCTTTTCCTGTTCATTTTGTGAAAGGAACAATTGGAAATTCTCTCCACATTCTGTAAAATGGAATATTCTTTAGCTTTGCTAAATTAGTGACTTTTCGGTTCGTTTCCTAAAAGGGAAAATTGGAAATTCTACCAACATTTTGTAGAAGGGAAAATTCAATGAATTTGTGGAATTAGCGTTTTGAGCTCATTTTGTAAAAGGGAAAATTCGTTGTGGTGGATCCATTGGAAATTCTCATCATGTTTTGTATGAGGAATTATTCCATGATTTTGGTCAATCAGAAATTCTATTCATATTTTCTAAAATGGAATATTCTTTGGCTTTACTAAATTAGCGACTTTTCGGTTCAATTCGTAAAAGGGAAAATTGGAAATTCTCCCAACATTTTGTAGACGGGAAACTTACATCAATTTGTTGAATTAGCGATTTTCCTGTTCAATTCAAAAATCGGAAAAAATTGGAAATTCTCACAATATTTTGTAAAATGGAATGCCTTTTGGCTTCGCTAAATTAGCGATTTTTCGCTTCATTTCGTAAAACCAATAATTCATTGTGATCACTGCATTAGAAATCTTGTCAATTTTTTCCATAGAAAAAAAAATAGAAATTTCAGTGACGAAGTGAGTGCGGGTTCCACCACCACACCCCCGGGCCTCCGGCTATCAGATTTGCATTGACGAAAGTAACGTATTGAGTGAAAATGTAATTTTTCCATTCTCAATTAGCGATTTCCGGCTCATTTTGTAAAAAGAAAATTTGATGGCTTCGTTACAAATAAAAATTTGAAAATTCTTTCTACATTTTGTAAACGGGAATATTGCTTGGTTTTTGTTATTAGCGATTTTTCGGTTCATTTAGTAAAAGGTGAATATTCTCTGCCGATTTATTTGTTGAATTTGTGAAACGGAAAAATCGATGCGATCGATTCATTGGACATTTTGCTCATTTTTTTGTAAAGGAAAAAATTGGAAATTCTCTCCACATATTGTTGAAGGGAAATTTCAATGAATTTGTGGTATTAGCGATTTTTGAGCTCATTTTGTAATAGGGAAAATTCGTTGTGGTCGTTCCATTAGAAATTCTCACCATCAGGAATGATTCCATGATTTTGGTCAATTAGAAATTCTCCCCATATTTTCTAAAATGGAATATTCTTTGGCTTTGCCAAATTAGCGACTTTCTTTTCGATTCGTAAAAGGTAAAATTGGAAATTCTCCCAACTGTTTGTAAAAGGGAAACTTCCATCAATTTGTTGAATTAACGACTTTTCGGTTTAATTCTTAAATGGAAAAATTCGAAATTCTTCCCACATATTGTAAAAGGGAAAATTCAATGATTTTGTTGAAATAGCGATTTTCCTGTTTAAGTAAAAAATCGGAAAAAATTGGAAATTCTCACAATATTTTGTAAAATGGAATATTCTTTGGCTTCGCTAAATTAGCGATTTTTCGCTTCATTTCGTAAAACCAATAATTCAATACATTAGAAATCTTGTCCACTTTTTGTAGAGAAAAAAAAAATAGAAATTTCAGCATAGAAAATGACGTAGTGAGTGGGGGTTCCACCCCCACACCCCCGCGCCTCCGGCTATCAGATTTGCATTGACGAAAGTAACGTATTCAGGGAAAGTTCAATTTTTCCCTTTTCCGATTGCCGATTCATTTTCAAATAGGAAAAATTCGATCCATTACTCTATATGTGATCTTGGATATAAGCGATTTTTTCAGTTTCGTTTTCGATTTTTCGCTTCATTTCGTAAAACCAATAATTCTATGTGATCAATACATTAGAAATCTTGTCCACTTTTTGTAGCGAAAAAAAAATTAGAAATTTCAGTGTAGAAAATGACGTAGTGAGTGGGGGTTCCACCCCCACACCCCCGGGCCTCCGGCTATCAGTTTTGCATTGACGAAAGTAACGTATTGAGGAAAAGTTCAATTTTTCCCTTTTCAATTAGCGAATTTCCGATTCATTTTCAAATAGGAAAAATTCGATCCATTACTCTATATGTGATCTTGGATATAAGCGATTTTTTCAGTTTCGTTTTCGATTTTTCGCTTCATTTCGTAAAACCAATAATTCTATGTGATCAATACATTAGAGATCTTGTCCACTTTTTGTAGCGAAAAAAAAAATTAGAAATTTCAATGTAGAAAATGACGTAGTGAGTGGGGGTTCCACCCCCACACCCCCGGGCCTCCGGCTATCAGTTTTGCATTGACGAAAGTAACGTATTGAGGAAAAGTTCAATTTTTCCCTTTTCAATTAGCGAATTTCCGATTCATTTTCAAATAGGAAAAATTCGATCCATTACTCTATATGTGATCTTGGATATAAGCGATTTTTTCAGTTTCGTTTTCGATTTTTCGCTTCATTTCGTAAAACCAATAATTCTATGTGATCAATACATTAGAAATCTTGTCCACTTTTTGTAGCGAAAAAAAAATTAGAAATTTCAGTGTAGAAAATGACGTAGTGAGTGGGGGTTCCACCCCCACACCCCCGGGCCTCCGGCTATCAGTTTTGCATTGACGAAAGTAACGTATTGAGGGAAAGTTCAATTTTTCCCTTTTCAATTAGCGAATTTCCGATTCATTTTCTAATAGGAAAAATTCGATCCATTACTCTATATGTGATCTTGGATATAAGCGATTTTTTCAGTTTCATAAATGTGGGCCCGAAAATGTGAAACGTACTGCCGTTACACAGCTGTTGACAGTGGCAACACAATAAAAAAGAAACGACCATTTCACAGTCCATGAGCGCACAAAAATTTCATTAAAAGTAACCACACCGACAATTTTTCATTGTTTCCACAGCCGATATTCGTGCGAGATGCTCTTAATAAACGCTAATCAGCTTAAAACGCGTTAATCCGTCGAAACAGACCAAAAAAATCGATTCCCCGTACTCAAAATATCAAAAAGGCAAAAAATTGCATTTTCGACCGCTGTGCCGGCAGCGGAGCGTCCACCACCAACAAATTTATATGCGTTCGAACGGGCTTGACTCAGCCGTCAATATGAGCTATATATCAAAGAAATGCCATCAGAAATGACCAAACGGCAAGCAAAAACATTTTTGCTTCACTGTGCTTTGGAGTAGCTTCGAAGTGACCCATTTGAAGAGTGTTTGTGCGGCGGAAAACATCACGACTACGGCGTGTGAGGTGTCTAATGAAAGCTCAGGACCTGCTCTATCGAATAGAGAAAAAAATTTGTTACCACAGTCCCCCTGATCCGCACAGCAAGTGCGAAAGTGTTCCCGACCCTAAGTTTCCATCTCACTTCGGAAGTGTTTTCACCCAAAATTGAAACTGTACCACAACGTGTTTGGTATCGTTGGATAGGTCTTGAACGTGCCGTCATTTTGAGCCCACACACACCGTACACCGAGCGATGCACTGGCTGCAAATGGTCAAAAACCAAAAGTCGACCAAAAGTCAAAAAAAATTTTTTTTCACTTTTCTCAAAAATGTCCCCTTTGGATTTATTGAGTCATATATGTATCGATCGGGCCGTTCCAGTCGAGGCTAAGGTGAAAATATGAAGAAAAAAAATCGCACAGTTTTTGAGCAAAAAATTTTTCACTAACGTAAAATGACCATTTTCAGTTTTTGAGTAATATCTCCTCGAAGACAACGCCCAATGGGTCGATGTTTGGTATCTACGTGTCGGTCATGAAAATCTGCGTCGATCCATGGCACCTCCGGGTGCCGACGCACCCATCATACCCCTACCAAAATTCGCAATGTAAGCTGTATTTCATTCATTTTCACTCAAAAATCGTAAAAAATGATTTTTTTCAAATTTTTTTCGCCACTATCATATCGGGCGGTTCCCGCCCGACATTTTAAGACATGGTTAAAAAAATGGAAAAAAATTTCGCGAAAAAAATATCGACCCAAATTTAGTATAAATCTCATCTCGCCCCCCCAACAAACACCCCCAGGTGCACAGTTACCCCGGGGAATGTGCTCTGGCCTTCGGCCATCGCACATTAGAGGATACCTCATACACCTATTAAGAAAGATAACTAGCCTTTTCTATTAGCGATACGGGTGATGATGATGACGATCAGATCCGATTGATTATGATGATGATGATGATGATGATATATGATGATGATGATATATGATCTATGATGAAATATGATCAATGATGATGATGAGATATAATCTATGATGTGATATGTGCTACGATGGGATATGTGCTACGATGGGATATGTGCTACGATGGGATATGTGCTATGATGGGATATGTGCTATGATGGGATATGTGCTATGATGAGATAGGATTGATTATGAGATAGGATTGATAATGAGATACGATTCATGATTAGTACAATACATAGCCGATATCCGTCCACAGTAAAATATGCAAACACAATGATCGAAGCACAGTGGGAGACGGCGCTGAAGGCAGCAAAGCTGCCTTAAAAAACTGATCCTAGTTGCTGTCCGGGGGGGAGTTTGGCTTGATAGTTGAGTGTTCCGTTCCGCCCTTTTTTTGGGAAAAAGAAGTTAAAAAACGTTGTATAAGCGAAATTCCCAACAGGCCGTTTCATTAATTATTTTCAGTACAATCTAAAAATGGAAAAACTCTTCGGCTTTGTTCGGTTAATTTTGTAAAAGGAACAATTCGTTGTGATTGTTCTATTTGATATTCTCCCCGCATTTTGTAAAAGGGAAAATTAAATGAATTTGTTATATTAGCGATTTCTGGCTAATTTTGTAAAAGGGAAAATTTGATTTCTTCGTTCAATTAGAAATTTTGCTCACATTTTGTAAAAATAAAAATTTGAAAATTCTCTCTACATTTTGTAAAAGGGAATAGTGCTTGGTTTTTGGTTATTAGCGATTATTCGGTTCATTTAGTAAAAGGACAAATTCGAAATTCTCCACACAGGATGTAGAATGGAAACTTTCATAAATTTGTTGAATTAGCGATTTTCGAGCTCATTTTGTAAAAGGGAAAGTTCGTTGTGGTCGTTCCATTAGAAACATTTCTCATCACGTTTCGTATCAGGAATTATTCCATGATTTTGGTCAATTAGAAATTCTCCCCATATTTTCCAAAATGGAATATTCTTTGGCTTTGCTAAATTAGCGTTTTTTTTCGGTTCATTTGGTGAAAGGAAAAATTGCAAATTCTCCCAACATTTAGTAGAAGGGAAAATTCAATGATTTTCCTGTTCATCTTGTAAAAGGAACAATTGGAAATTATCCCCACATTCTGTAAAAGGGAATATTCTTTAGCTTTGCTATTATTAGTGACTTTTCATTTCGTTTCGTAAAAGGGAAAATTGGAAATTCTACCAACATTTTGTAGACGGAAAAATTCAATGAATTTGTGGAATTACCGGTTTTTGAGCTCATTTTGTAAAAGGGAAAATTCGTTGTGGTCGTTCCATTAGACATTCTCATCACGTTTTGTATAAGCAATAATTGCATGATTTTGGTCAATTATAAATTCTTTCTACATTTTGTAAAATGGAATATTCTTTGCCTTTGCTAAATTAGCGATTTTTCGCTTCATTTCGTCAAACCAATAATTCTATGTGATCACTACATTAAAAATCTTGTCAATTTCTTCTATAGAAAAAAAAAATAGAAATTTCAGTGACGAAGTGAGTGGGGGTTCCACCCCCACACCCCCGGGCCTCCGGCTATCAGATTTGCATTGACGAAAGTAACGTATTGAGGGAAAATGCAATTTTTCCATTCTCAAATAGCGATTTTCGGCTCATTTTGTAAAAAGAAAATTTGATGGCTTCGTTAAAAATAAAAATTTGAAAATTCTTTCTACATTTTGTAAACGGGAATATTGCTTGGTTTTTGTTATTAGCGATTTTTCGGTTCATTTAGTAAAAGGTGAATATTCTCTGCCGATTTATTTGTTGAATTTGTGAAACGGAAAAATCGATGCGATCGATTCATTGGACATTTTGCTCATTTTTTTGTAAAAGGAAAAATTGGAAATTCTCTCCACATATTGTTGAAGGGAAAATTCAATGAATTTGTGGAATTAGCGATTTTTGAGCTCATTTTGTAATAGGGAAAATTCGTTGTGGTTGTTCCATTAGAAATTCTCATCACGCGTTGTGATTTTGGTCAATTAGAAATTCTCCCCATATTTTCTATAATGGAATATTCTTTGGCTTTGCCAAATTAGCGATTTTCGGTTCGATTCGTAAAAGGTAAAATTGGAAATTCTCCCAACTGTTTGTAAAAGGGAAACTTTCATCAATTTGTTGAATTAACGACTTTTTCGGTGCAATTCGTAAAAGGAAAAATTCGAAATTCTTCCCACATATTGTAAAAGGAAAAATTCAATGATTTTGTTGAAATAGCGATTTTCCTGTTTAATTCAAAAATCGGAAAAAATTGGAAATTCTCACAATATTTTGTAAAATGGAATATTCTTTGGCTTCGCTAAATTAGCGATTTTTCGCTTCATTTCGTAAAACCAATAATTCTATGTGATCAATACATTAGAGATCTTGTCCATAGAAATTTCAGTGTAGAAAATGACGTAGTGAGTGGGGGTTCCACCCCCACACCCCCGGGCCTCCGGCTATCAGATTTGCATTGACGAAAGTAACGTATTCAGGGAAAGTTCAATTTTTCCCTTTTCCGATTGCCGATTCATTTTCAAATAGGAAAAATTCGATGCGATCCATCCATTACTCTATATGTGTTCTTGGATATAAGCGATCTTTTTCAGTTTCATAAATGGTGGCCCGAAAATGTGAAACGTACTGCCGTTACACAGCTGTTGACAGTGGCAACACAATAAAAAAGAAATGACCATTTCACAGTCCATGAGCGCACAAAAATTTCATTAAAAGTAACCACACCGACAATTTTCCATTGTTCCCACAGTCGATATTCGTGCGAAATGCACTCAATAAACGGTAATCATCTTAAAACGCGTTAATTCGTCGAAACAGACCAAAAAAAATCGAATCCCCGTATCCAAATTATCAAAAAGGCAAAAAATTGCATTTTCGACCCGCTGTACCGGCAGTGGAGCGTCCACCACCAAAAATTTATATGCGTTCGAACGGGCTTGACTCACCCGTCAATATGAGCTATATATCAAAGAAATGCCATCAGAAATGGCCAACCGGTAAGCAAAAACATTTTTGGTTCACTGTGCTTTGGAGTAGCTTCGAAGTGACCCATTTGAAGAGTGTTTGTGCGGCGGTAAACATAACCACCACGGCGTGTGAGGTGTCTAATGAAAGCTCAGGACCTGCTCTATCGAATAGAGAGAGAATCCTGTTACCACAGTCCCCCAGACACGCACAGCAAGTGCAAAAGTGTTCCCGACCCTAAGTTTCCATTTCACTTCCAAAGTGTTTTCACCCACAATTGAAACTGTACCACAACGTGTTTGGTATCGTTGGATAGGTCTTGAACGTGCCGTCATTTTAAGCCCACACACACCGTGCACCGACTGATGCACTGGCTGCAAATGGTCAAAAACCAAAAGTCCATCAAAAGTCAAAAAAAATTTTTTTCACTTTTCTCAAAAATGTCTCCAATGGATTTATTGAGTCATATATGTATCGATCGGGCCGTTCCAGTCGAGGCTAAGGTGAAAATATGAAGAAAAAAAATCGCACAGTTTTTGAGCAAAAAAATTTTCACTAACGGAAAATGACCAAATTTAGTTTTTGAGTAATATCTCCTCGAAGACAATGCCCAATGGGTCGATGTTTGGTATCTACGTGTCGCTCATGAAAATCTGCGTCGATCTATGGCACCTCCGGGTGCCGACGCACCCATCATACCCCTACCAAAATTCGCAATGTAAGCTGTATTTCATTCATTTTCACTCAAAAATCGTAAAAAATGATTTTTTTCAAATTTTTTTCGCCACTATCATATCGGGCGGTTCCCGCCCGACATTTTAAGACATGGTTAAAAAAATGGAAAAAAAATCGGTCGAAAAAAATTTCGCCCAAATTTTAGTATAAAACTCATCTCGCGCGGGCAGTGATCACCCCCAGCTAAATAGAAAACGTTGTAGAATGCGCTCCGGGCCTGCGGCCGTCGCGCAAGAGAGGTGGAGACAAACACCCATTAAGAAAGGTAACTAGCCTCTCTTTTGGCGTTTATGCTGACGAACAGATACGATTGATTATGATGATGATGATGATGATGATGATATATGATGATGATATATGATGATATATGATGATGATGGGATATAATCGATGATGGGATATAATCTACGATGGGATATGATCTATGATGGGATATGATCTATGATGGGATATGTGCTATGATGGAATATGTGCTAAGATGGGATCTGTGCTATGATGGCATATGTGATATGATGAGATATGATTGATAATGAGATAGGATTGAAAATGAGACGATTCATGATTAGTACAATACATAGACGATATCCGTCCACAGTAAAATATGCAAACAGAATGATCGAACCACAGTGGGAGACGGCCGCTGAAGGCAGCAAAGCTGCCTTAAAAAACTGATCCTAGTTGCCTGTCCGGGGGGAGTTGGGCTTCATAGTTGAGTGTTGCGTTCCGTTATATTTTTTTTTTGAAAAAAGAAATAAAAAGGTTGTATAAGGAAATTCCCAACGGGACCCTTTCATTAATTATTTTTAGTTCAATATAAAAAAGGAAAAACTCTTTGGCTTGTTTCGGTTAATTTTGTAAAAGGAACAATTCGTTGTGATCGTTCCATTTGACATTCTCCCCGCATTTTGTAAAAGGGAAAATTAAATGAATTTGTTATATTAGCGATTTCCGGCTCATTTTGATAAAAGGAAAAATTCGATGTTCGATAGATCCATTAGAAATTTTGCTCTCATTTTGAAAATTGTCCTCTACATTTTGTAAGAATAGTGAATTATCGCTTGTTTTGGGTTTATTAGCGACTTTTCGGTTCATTTTAGTAAAATGGAAAAATTCGAAATTCTCCCACATATTGTAGAAGGGAAAATTCAATGAGTTTTCCTGTTTTCATTTTGTGAAAGGAACAATTGGAAAATTCTCTCCACATTCTGTAAAATGGAAATATTCTTTAGCTTTGCTAAATTAGTGACTTTTTCGGTTCGTTTCCGTAAAAGAGAAAAATTGGAAATTCTACCAACATTTTGTAGAAGGGAAAAAATTCGTTTGTGGGGTGTATCATGTTCTGGTAATGAAGGAATTATTCATGATTTTTGGTCATCCAGAAATTTCTCTTCATATTTTCTAAAAATGGAATATTCTTTTTGGCTTTTACTAAATTAGCAACTTTTCGGTTCAATTCGTAAAAAGGGAAAATTGGAAATTCTCCAACATTTTGGGGAAGGGAAACTTACAATTCAATTTGTTGAATTAGCGATTTTTCCTGTTCAATTCAAAAATCGGAAAAAAAATTGGAAATTCTCACAATATTTTGTAAAATGGAATATTCTTTTGGGTTCGCTAAATAAGCGATTTTTCGCTTCATTTCGTAAAACCAATAATTCTATGTGATCGATACATTAGAGATCTTGTCCACTTTTTGTAGAGAAAAGAAATAGAAATTTCAGCGTAGAAAATGACGTAGTGAGTGGGGGTTCCACCCCCACACCCCGGGCCTTCGGCTATCAGATTTGCATTGACGAAGTAACGTATTCAGGGAAAGTGCAATTTTTCCCTTTTCCGATTGCCGATTCATTTTCAAATAGGAAAAATTCGATGCGATCCATCCATTACTCTATATGGTTCTTGGATATAAGCGATATTTTTCAGTTTCATAAATGTTGGCCCGAAAATGTGAAACGTACTGCCGTCACAGCTGTTGCCAGTGGCAACACAATAAAAAAGAAACGACCATTTCATAGTCCATGAGCGTACAAAAATTTCATTAAAAGTAACCATACGACAATTTTCCATTGTTTCCACAGTCGATATTTGTGCGAAATGCACTTAATAAACGGTAATCATCTTAAGAAGCGTTAATCCGTCGAAACAGACCAAAAAGATCGATTCCCCGTACTCAAAATATAAAAAAGGCAAAAAAATGTATATTTGACCTCTGTGCCGGCGGCGGACGTCCACCACCAAAAATTTATATGCGTTCGAACGGGCTTGACTCACCGTCAATATGAGCCATATATCAAAAAATGCCAAATGGCCAAACGGCAATCAAAAACATTTTTGCTTCACTGTGCTTTGGAGTAGCTTCGAAGTGACCCATTTGAAGAGTGTTTGTGCGGCGGAAAACATAACCACCACGGCGTGTGAGGTGTCTAATGAAAGCTCAGGACCTGCTATCGAATAGAGAAGGAATCCCGTTACCACAGTTCACCTGATCCGCACAGCAAGTGCGAAAGTGTTCCCGACCCTAAGTTTCCATCTCACTTCGAAAGTGTTTTCTCCCAAAATTCAAACCGTACCATATCGTGTTTGGCATCGTTAGATAGGTCTTGAACGCACCGTCATTTTGAGCCCGCACACACCGTGCACCGACCGACGCAGCGGCTGCAACTGGTGAAAAAAAAATCAACCAAAAAGAAAAAAAATTTTTTTCACTTTTCTCGAAAATGTGTCATATCGATTTATTGAGTCATATATGTATCGATCGGGCTGTTCCAGTGCACGAATAGGTGAAAATATAAAGAAAAAAAATCGCACAGTTTTTGAGCAAAAAATTTTTTAGTGAAGTAAAGTGACCCTAATAACTTTCGAGTAATATCTCCCCGAAGAGTAAACCGAATGGATCTGTGTTTGGTATCTACGTGTTGACCATGAAATTCTGCGTCGATCTATGGCAACTTCGGGTGTCGTTGCACCCATCGCACCACTACATAAATTTTCGAAGTAAAATGTAAATTTTTCATTTTCGCTCAAAAATGGTAAAAAATATTTTTTTCAAATTTTTTTCGCCTCTATCATGTTGGGCGGTTCCCGCCCGACGTTTTAAGACATAGTTGAAAAATGGAAAAAAAATCGGCGAAACGACCCAATTTTAGTATAAATCCCATCTGTGTCACCCAACAAACACCCCCAGGTATAAGGAATAATTTGTAAAAGCACTCCGGCCTGCGGCCGTCGCGCAATAGAGGAACCATCATACACCTATTAAGAAAGACTTACCTTCTTTGGCGTTTATGCTGACGAACAGATACGATTGATTATGATGATATGATGATGATGATGATGATATGATGATGATGATATATGATGATATATGATGATATATGATTGATGATGGATATAATGTACGATGGGATATGGATCTATGATGGGATATGACTATGATGGGATATGTGCTACGATGGGATATGTGCTATGATGGCATATGTGCTATGATGAGATATGATTGATAATGAGATAGGATTGATAATGAGATACGATTCATGATTAGTACAATACATAGACGATATCCGTCCACAGTAAAATATGCAAACAGAATGATCGAACCACAGTGGGAGACGGCGCTGAAGGCAGCAAAGCTGCCTTAAAAAACTGATCCTAGTTGCTGTCCGGGGGGAGTTGGCTTCATAGTTGAGTGTTGCGTTCCGTTATTTTTTTTGAAAAGAAATAAAAAAAGGTTGTATAAGGAAAATTCTAACGGACCCTTTCATTAATTATTTTTAGTTCAATATAAAAAAGGAAAAACTCTTTGGCTTTGTTCGGTTAATTTTGTAAAAGGAACAATTCGTTGTGATCGTTCCATTTGACATTCTCCCCGCATTTTGTAAAAGGGAAAATTAAATGAATTTGTTATATTAGCGATTTCCGGCTCATTTTGTAAAAGGAAAAATTTGATTTCTTCGGTAATTAGAAATTTTTCCAACATTGTAAATGGTTCAATTAGCGATTTTGAGCTCATTTTGTAAAAGGAAAAATTCGATGTGATAGATCCATTAGAAATTTTGCTCTCATTTTGAAAATTGTCTCTACATTTTGTAAAAGTGAATATCGCTTGGTTTTGGGTTATTAGCGACTTTTCGGTTCATTTAGTAAAAGGAAAAATTCGAAATTCTCCCCACATATAGAAGGGAAAATTCAATGAGTTTCCTGTTCATTTTGTGAAAGGAACAATTGGAAATTCTCTCCACATTCTGTAAAATGGAATATTCTTTAGCTTTGCTAAATTAGTGACTTTT
>NW_023503776.1:0-16710 GCF_014529535.1 Bradysia coprophila | reverse complement strand
GCCTTTCGGCCTCGTTCACAAACCTCACATGCGCTAAACAAATATTTACAAACATTGACGTAACAATACTAAAAATGCTGAGAGTCGTCAAAAGTAGAGGTGTTGAAATATGAAAAATATGACTTTCGACGATGATCACGTAAGTACATTAACAACGAGATCCACACTTTCCCAATGAATATAAATGCTCGCAAATGCTATGACGCCTTTAGTTTATTGGCTTTGACTTTGTTTATTAGTTTTCCACACGCTCATTTTCCATATTTACAAATCTTTGTCACAATAAGTCGTGTTACGCATTTTCCCATTGTAGAATAGTTATTTGGTTATCAAAGGAAGAAAATAAGAAATTCCGACAAGACAAAAATTGTTTCTTTAGCGAAGCGAGGTACCGTTAAACGCTCGAGTTGGAACTTCATATTTTTTTATTGCCTCCGAGTTGAATACAACATTTTTGATGTGTGAGCGGTAAAATAGAGCCGAAGGCGAGTGGAGTAATCACACGTGCCTAAACAAGCATTTACAAGCAGTGACGTAACACATTTTACATGTTTGTGGACGATAAGTGCATTTTCCCTGTCGCAAACAGTGATGTAAAGTGCATAAGCATGTAAATAACCGTTTCTCTCCGAAGCGGAAACATCAATTTGTTACAAAATTCCTTAGAACTTTAGTTACCGATACAAATAGACAATGTACATATTGACAAACTATTTGGCATCGTTCGTTCTTGCAAACATAAATTTCGTCCCAAATTATGATTAACGTGTAGTCATTCGTATTATTATTATTATCGATAGGTCTAATTGATGTGACACCACATTGTGATGAGTAGAGAACGATAAAAGCAACGATCAACGAGTTTGTTTTGTACTTATACATGTACAAATTAACCCTAAAAAGTGTTCAGGTTGTTCTGATACCTTAGTTCGAAGCTGAATAAATTATAAGAAAGTCAAAAACAATTGTTTTTTCAAAGCCAAAATGTGGGCTTCTACTTTAGCTAAGTGATGATGCCTCTCAAGATCAATGTCTTATCGCCTAATTAAAACGTGTCAAAATAATCTCATAACGGTACTAAAAAAGTCATTGAAGAAGTTCTCTATCTTAGTCGCCAATCATTTTTTATAAAAATAATTTATCCTCTCACACACTTATCATACATCTTTGAACGATCTAGAGGTTATTGCAAAATAAAAGTAAATCGGGTGCTAAGTTCCAGTTACAAGTGTCTAGTTCGAACTGTAGGCTTGTCATAGCCTTATGCCGTCGTCTTAACTCATTGCATTTATTTACGACCAGGATTTGTCTTCTGTTGATGCTGAGTAAATTTTTAAAAATACCAAGCTGAAAGTTACCAAGTGGGAATTAATTTTCTGTCAAATTTACCGCGTTATGGAGCCTTTGGTTTAATGCGAAACGCCACGACTAAAGAGAGGACAATAGCTTGTTCTCGAACTCTGGTGCGAACGGATGTGCATGCTGACAAAAAATCAATTTTTTTTTTACTTTTTAAAAATTTGCAGAGCAGATCAGTTTACGCCGCATATATTCCTCCCGCCATTTCATCAATAGTTGCGAATCTACCTTGTTTACGGAGGCCCCCGATAACATTGATAAAGGCGGACATGCTTTCATTGCTGTCCATGACATTTTTGCGATTTTCAAGCTCTAATATGAAAACAAAATTACTGACCACATGCGCCGTTCAAGCTGGTGTGGTTTAGAGTCGCTTTGCCCCGATTTCTTTCGTGCGATCATTGGGACATAAATGTGCCCATAACGTAAGTGACGAATGGTACTTTTCTGTATATTTTTCTGCACATATTCATTGTGACTTATAGTCGTTAGAACGTGCCGCTTTACATACAACGCGTTGGGGATTGGGAAACAATTCGTGAAGCCGGATTTGGATTAACACAGGAGTATATCAAAGTCAGGGCGTGCAAGAGTTTGCGATATTTCGGTATGTGCTGGCGGAGGACGAACTGGTACAGACGCTGCCAGAACTCTCTGATTATTTCAAGTGCGAAGCGCTTATTGTTCACCCGTCTTTTATTTTCGAATGACGAAGCATATTCGGTCAGGATGCTCATGTTATTGGATGCGTTCGCGTGATCAACCGGATATATGGTACAAACATGAAAAATAATTTATCTTTGGTGTAGTTATCGAGTCTTTTATTTCAAACCAGTTGCCTTTCTACAAGTGTACGAAATACATTTTGTGATAACAAGCGGCCACAGACGATTCGATGACATGTTCCATGGATTCGCGACGTACCCGTGGCAATTTCAGTGATCCCCTGAATCAAATGCATGTGAACGAAATCATTAAACTCTTGGAGTTTCTTCGAAGAATTCTAATCGACCACATATCTAAGTCTATGTCAGATGGAGATCTCGGAAAGCCGAAGAAAACTGCTTGCATTTTTTATCCATTTTTTTGTTATTCGAAGAATAAAAGAGAATTTATCAACAGCTTATTCAGAAACCAATTGTCCGTCTTCCAATTTCGATTTCCTTCTCTTCAGTTTCAAATTACTCCTAAGCAAATAATATTAATAGTTAGAATTTACAGCAGAGCCTATGTAAATGAGTAATACATTTGGTGCGATGTTTGTGGAGCCCAAGGCGAACCGCCTAATTTCGGCGACATGTGTACTCATTCTCATCAGGCTCGTCTGTCTGTCTGAAAAATCGACACTTCAATCCCAGGAAAGCAGTAGAATATTGATTAGATGAGTAGGAATAGATTGCGACAGTGTATTCATGCAATTCTTCATTGTACACTGTTCTGATGGTCATGCCTGTTGTTGTAAATGTTTCTCTATATAGAGAACGTGACAATATTTTACTTATTGCTAGGTGTGTTGGTTCTCCAGAAAATAAATAATCTTGACGCCATTCTGCTTCCAATAAAAATATATTTTATTTATCACACTGTAGGAGTGTTAAGAAGTTTGATTATTTTTAAATTTTGGAAGACAGCAGCATCCACAATATAAATAGAAGTCTGCCAAAAACAATACATAACGATGTAGAAGAATATATAATCCGAAACGAAAGAGAAATTGCTGGTTCAGTTACCCAAGAGCACTTTCCACTTTTCAACAGAAACACCCGCGGCGTACGGTTTCGAAATTCAAATATGTACGTCATATGGACGAATAGATGAATGAGATGAACGGAAAAATAATTAACTAATTTTGGATGGCGACAGGTCGTGTAGCCTGTTATGACAAATATCGATTTTGGCTCAAATTTTATTCTAATTGGAAGAAGCGAATACAATTCCGTTGGTATTGAGTTGTGATACTCATGTAACTACGATCTGTTTTAAAGGTAAAGAAAAGTTAACGAATAAGATTCTTCAAAAACTTTTGCTTTGAACCTTGAATTTCGTAATTATAAGAATCTCTCTATGAAAAATCACTTTTTCAGACCTCTGTTCTCCATACCCGTAAAATGTCTCATAAAACAGCTTGACTAATTAAAGCCATTTTCAAAGAAATCTGTGCCCGTTCGACTGACACACTTTTAACGTTACGTCTGTTAGGCCACATAATAGTTCCTAGGAACGACGCCCTTTCCGACAGAGAATTTAACTCACACACCACCACTGAAGTAATAAAAACCTTGGAAGCTTTTCTTGAAGAGTTTTTTTGATGCGTCCATTGCCTAGAAACAGACGAGACCCAAAAACAGCATCGCTGACAGAACTGGAAATATTGTCACTAGGAAGGATTTCCTCTCTGTGAGTACAACAATGAAGCAATAAATATTAGCAGAATGTCTCTTGAGTCGATTTTTGATGACATGCATGATTAGGGAGGATCGATTTTAAAAATAAGAATTGTAACTTATTATCCAAAATGACCAAAATGTCCTGAAACTTACCAAATTTTGTTTCAATAAATTCAGTCGGAAATTCGCGGTAAATAAACCAATAATAGGCCCGCTTCAGATTTCACGTTGAATTCTGGAGTTACCTGAAACCTGACTTATTTTGATTTCCCTGGTTCTTTTACCTAGTCTCTTGTCACACGTAAATTCAGTAAAGTGCATAAAACATTATTCAATTCTGGTTCAATTTCTAATCATATTGACGTTAGCTTCATATTTCAGTTCGATCAGACCTGTCGCGGCGCCTTTAATTTTCTAGAAAGAAATTTGCTACGTCTACACGTTTCACAGACAGCATATCATCAGTTTGACTTAGTATCGTCTCTACTCTTCATTGATGAAGTATAGTAGACATTGATTTCGAATCTTTACTTCATTATTGTGAACACTGCGTTGTGCCCTATAAAAAAACGCATAATCAGAGTCGCTATTTTCCCTTCTGTTATCGATAACAGACGTCATCCTGCAGATTTTACATGGAACAGTTCTTGCTAACAAGGTGAGGCTTAAATTTTTAAATAAACGTCTGTAAGTTAACATCAGGAAAATAGGAAAATAGGTAATTCCTCTAGAAGCTCTTAGATTTGCAAAGTGGAGTTGACCTACGAGGCAAAACTTTTTTCATCAATATTTATTTACAGCATAAAGTATGGCATATTTTTTTTTAAATCATTTTTCATTATCATTCCATTGTTATAATGTGTGGCAATACTAAAAAACATGGGGAAAATTTAATTAAACAATATACAAATACACAAAAAAATTAAAGCTTATAAAAAGTAAAAAAACATTTTCGCAATCCTTATCGCAATGCCTTATTCCTAATTTAAGAATTTTTTTCAGAATTTTGTCTTAACGTAGTCTACATATATCACAGAGTCGCTCAGCAAAGCACCTAGCAGCGGTATGACAAAAAAATAAAGTAGTATTTTAATCGAAGTACGGCAAAATTTCCATCCCTGTTTTTTTCTGACGAGACAACGGGTCTTCAAAACAACCAAATTTGAGTCTGTCTGTCCGCCACCCCACATCAGTAGATATACAGAAGTATAGCAGTATTATCTATCTATCTATCATCATCTATCATTCTTTCTATCTATCTTTCCTATCTAATTTCTATCTATCTTTCTATGTTTGTATATTTATTTTGTTCATCTGTTTATGCTGTTCATTACTACTAATGAGTTATGTTCTGGGCTGGTCAAGAAATTTTTTGAGTCTGTCTGGTCGCAGGCCTCTGGAGCGTCCCCGTTCGTATGACTACGAGGACGTTTTCAAAAAACGGCTCCAGAATCAGGCGATAAGACCTACGAGGCCGTTTTGTCAAAAACTGGCCTCCAGAAGCAGGCGATAAACCTACGAGGCCGTTTTTCAGAAAACGGGCCTCCCAGGATATCAGGCGATAAGACTCTACGAGGCCTTGTTTTCAAAAACGCCTCCCTGAATCAGGCGATTAAGACCTACCGACGAGCGCGTTTTCAAAAACGGCCTCCCAGGAATCAGCAGTAAGACCTACAGGCGTTGTATTCAAAAACGGCCCTCCCAGCGAATCGGCCGCTACGACCAACGAGGTTGTTCAAAAAACGGCTCTCTCCAGTGCGTAAGCCCAAGTAGAATCAACGAGGTCGTTTTCGAAAATGCCGGTCGGCTGAGAAGTACCTCGAAGGCCGTTTTTTGAAAAACGGCTCGCAGGCTTAGGCGATAACGACGTTGAGACCGTTTTTCCAAAACACTCTCAGATATCTCACTCGGTTGTCCTATAAGTGTATTTCCACAAAAAAGTGCCCGGACGGTTTCGAAGGGTGGAGTTTTATTAGATCTTTGTATTTTTTGTAAATAAATTGAGAGAACAAAGTCAACAAACAGTATACATAAATACTGACGATTTTTTGAAAAAGGGCTTTGTCTGGTAAGCTCTAAAAAGTTGAATTGTTAGCAAAACTGTTCTTATTTAAATGTTGTAGATCTCTATATATTCTTGTAAATGAACCCACAAGATACGATCCTTTTTGTTAGAACAGTATTTTTAGTTCCGGTTCAGTCAATATGCATGTAAACTTTTTCGATAGTCAGTTTTAGTTTCTAAGTTCAAACCTTTCAACAAAAAAAATCATGAATTCGGTCAAAAATACCTCGAAATATGTCAAAATACACCACCATTCATGTACTGCCGAGTAGCACGCGATTATAAGCTCACTCCAGGAAGGAACCTAGCTCACGCTCACGGTCAACGCAAATTTGCATAACTTTTTTTCTGTTGTACCGTCAATCTTATCTAATAAATCAAACATCAGTTGAATCCAGTCAGATAGATTAACCTCTCAAAGCAGAAACGTGCCTTGCCGCCCTGTTAGCTAGTTCACACCAAGGTGGTCTAACTTCACGAGTCGGCTCATCACGATCTCCATAAACTTATTTTTGTGCGCATAGGTATTAAATACCTTTCATTGACGTATCACGTGACAAGTGTAGCGTTTAAAGTGGCTCGAGAAATCTGTGAAAACACGTTAAAGCACTTATTCGGCCCCCAGCTCCGGAGCAGGCTCGTACCAAAATCAGCCCATCTTCCTCAACTTAGTCCTCCATATTTTCACACCTATGTAGGCGAGGAACGAAAGAAAAAAAGACTTTTAAATTCGGATTGCTTTTACTCAAGTTAGAGAACCCACAGGACGAAAAGACAGACAGAAGACAGACAGACATTTTTTTACTAATTTTAGTATCTCTCGGACACCATAGTAGGTTCCCTTCACTCAGGCGAGGTCCAATTCGAGTCGTTAACAAACGTATGCGTACAACCTATAAACCAGTACTTCGTACCGGGTTTCTAAAGGGACTCTTGTTAAATGGGACCAAGTGAATAAATGCCCATGAAGCGCAAGCTTTTTGACATTTTTTTAAAGTAGTGTGCTGGAATATTTTTTCCATATTTGTCTAAAATATCTGTAGTATACTTGATTTGAGAGCTCTTCGAGAATTTTTTTTAAAAACAACTAAAAAATGTGAGAAACGGGATAGGCCACCGTTATAGTGCCTTACCTTGTTTCATAATGTCATTGCCAAAATTACCATTAGGCGTGCTAATGATGGCTATTATGTACCAACATTACTACTCTGTTTGACGTGTAAAAACCTCTACTACCCTGCCTAGGTGCTGTGCTTCAGGTCCAATTAAAAAATCAAGTAAACTAGATTGCCACATTTCAGTTCAGATACAAGAAAGGCGAATTACATGTCAATCACCGGATCTCCTCTAACTTTATCGATTTTCGTGTACATTTAAAGGTTTTTAATACACATTGATCTGGACGAAGGCTCATTACAAAAACTGTATATATTCGACTAACGTCGCGTTGCTAAGACTGGATGAATGGTACCAGGACATGCTTAAGTTTTCAGACGACGAGTGAGATCGAGTGAAACAAAAGAAAAATCACGTTTAGTCGGAATTATCAAATTGAATAGTAACGCGCGTGCTTATGAGGTCTATTCACATTTTATTTTTTTTTTTTTTTCTATGAAGTTGATGGACCCTTTCGACGTACAGCAAGTTTTTCAACCGGCAGAACGCATGTTGTCAGGTAGTCGAGCGAGTAAGATGTGGCAAGCGGATAGAGCTTTGATGCAACGATTCTGCAATCTTATAACCGATTTAACTTCGCTTTGGATCCGGCACTGTATATGTCGGCACATATATGCGATATGGCTCTGCCACATACGAACAAGTTGATTTTCGCTTTCCATTGCGAATTATACTCCCTCTTCTCCAATCAGCGTGATATGAATGGACGTATCATTTTCATTCACATGATCGAATGCTGAATGGACAAGTTTTCATCAAGAACTAAGCGAAGTATTTGATGTTCTGGACTCGTTGATAGTTTCTGTCGTTTATTTTATGTTGAGGTCGAGAAGAGCCTGGCTTTTCCAAACAGCATGTTTTTTCCGACGTTCATTGGTCAGACATTGCGGATAACCAATCGTTCAACAGTGAGCATCTCTTGCATATCCAGTTCTTCCTGGCGGTTAGCGCAAATGCAGTTAGTGCAAGTGCAGTATCCATATCCGCATACCATATTTAGGTATCGTTGTACAGCTGAGACTCTAATCTACATATAAGCAACCAGATTGACGGAAATACTCTACTAACAGTAAGTATGAAAGCGGTCCAAAGTTCACCGATGGCAGTAGATCTAAAAGTGGAATTTCTCGAAAAGCATGTAACAGAAACTTTGATGCAAAAAATAAATTTTATGATTGTTCAATCGTTTGCAAAACTAGTGGGAACCATTCAAGGCTCTCGGGTTGCTTCGCCAACAGGAGTCTTTTAAAATGGTGAAATTTTTACTTGTTAGCTACTTTGCTCAATTGCAAAATTATCACGAGAGCCATAAATTTACACTGAAATCTTTACAATGTGTTCCTCTCCAATCCAATGTAAATCTTGGAAGTCCTCACTGTTCCACAAGCCTGGCTGACGCTAGTGTGGTTCTCAAATGACTGAACAGCTAGGCGCTGTAACATTATTCAATATTGTCGCTACTAACATACATTAAAACTCGATATCAGTTCTTAACTTAATGGTAAGATCTAGTTTACACCCCAAAATGAAATGAAGTGTTAAGCAAGATAGTACAATATAGCAAATAGCAAGTGCTCCAAATGCGGTGTATCAAAATAAAATTCGAAAAGACGTAAAAAATGTTATCTAGTTATTAGTTAAAACTAGCAATAACATTAAACAGTAATCGACTACAGCAATTTTATCCAACAATAGATTCGACTCTATTTTAAAAGATTTTGGGGGGGTGCTGTAAATGTCGATTTATAATATCTAAATAATTATGTAAAGTATTATTACCGTCCATTTGTCACACTTGATATTACTGCAATCTCCACACAAATGAGGACTTACAATTATAATTTAGGATTTTATTAACGATAAGTGATTATTTGGAAATTCGTTACGTACTTGATGCAACCATTAGTCTATTCGGAGCGTCACTGAATACATATCGAAAGGTCACGGGAATAACGGCACACCTTCTAAGCCTTACTCAGGAAATCCAGAATTTCTGACTGAAAAAAATGCAGATCTTACAAATTAACAATTAACAGTTACACTGCGATGAATCTGTGGGTGATATCGAGGAACTGGGAGCTTATAGTAAACTAATAATTACTCTTGACGTTTAGACCATAACATACTCTGTTGGATAAATCATCGACATTGAATCGTCTCATTACACGAAAGAAGGATGCAAATTTCGTAGCGTTGAGTTATACATGTCATATTAAGACGTCGACGTAAACATTTATGGAATTGCGAGAGACCTACAAAGGGATCACAGCCAAAAATATAGTTTGTGATTGTTCTCCCGGTTCAATTTCGCAAGAAATTTCAGAATTTGCTGGTTCTAGTCGGCCAAAGATTCAGCGGCCCGAATAAAACATGAAGATTGGACTGTTTTTTCAGATAGAGAGTCGCCTTATGGCGAAAGATCTACAAAAATTATATGTGAATGGAGCGGGAAATTTTAATTGGTCGAATGTCACGGTGATTGCAATTGGTGATTTCTTTCTCAAGCAAATGTTCTAACTTTCAAAATCCACTTTTCCGTTCGGGACTGTGATTGATCCGTTCAAAGGATATATTTTTGGCGTGTCGGCATTGCGAGCAATCAATGCATCATATACTGCTCTACAGTCAATGTTCGTCGAGTGGAGTAATCACACGTGTCCAAACAAGCATTTACAAGCAGTGACGTAACACATTTTACAGTTTTGTGGACGGTAAGTGTATTTTCCCTGTCACAAGCAGTGATGTAAAGTGCACTTTACCGTGCATGTAAAAATCCAATACACAACTCAGGATAAAAGTGAAAAGTCTCGTTTTCATGCGTCAACAAAATTCACACGAAAGCTCTACTTTTCATCAATAGTTATGTAAAAGTGTGGTACTGCTGCTAGCATTATATTCATACAAACTATGATTTCTTGTTGTGAGCGTGTGCACACAAAACCTTCAAGTTAACACACACACACACACACATGTATCAAAATTTGGAAGCTTTTTGTTTCTGACATAAGGGTCATTATGCTAAAAGCAGTGCTATGGTAAAAGAGTATTGTACAACATTAATATATATTATGTACCTGTTGCCAAGATTGGTATTTTGACGTGTAGGACATTATTGCCCTAGCCGAAGGCGTGGGCCATAATACCTATACGTCAAAATAACAGTCTGGCAATAGGTGCATATCATATTTTATCTGTCGAGAACAGATGTATCGAGATAAACAAAAACTCCCTAGAGGGATAAGCTCGAGATTATCGTTCTAGACAGATAAATTACATTACATCATTCACTAGCCTTTCATAGACGGTTAGCATATTAACAGTTTTTTTTATTTGATCTATTATTTCATTTGTTTTAAGTATTTGCAAAATATTGAATTCAAATCTTTTACTTCATTTTTTTGAACTTTTTTTTTCCTTTAAAGCTAATGATACTCCGAAAATTCGTTCAAACAGATAATGAAAGTAGTGATTCGATGCACTAAGACTAGTCTTGGCAAGCAATTGCATGTGGATTTTAAAGTCATTAAATCCACCTTAATAGTCATAGTGTTCGATTGGTACTAACGATATTGTCCAAATCGATACATGAAATCATTTTTCGAAATACATAGAGAGACTTTGTTTTCGTATAACCACAACTAATTGATTTTGTTGAACGGTCTATGATTGGATCAGATGTCGCTACTTTAAAAAAATCGCTTATTGAACAAAAATCTAGATTCATACAATTTAAGGCTTATCAATATTCGCGGTGCACATTAGTCTACGAATACTTTTAACTTTTGCTTTTTTTCTCTGACATTTTTTTGTTATTAAATAATTCCGACCATGTATGTACATACATTACATTACCAGCTTTATATTCATGACCCTATTTACTTTTATATTACATTTTTAAATGCGCAAAATTCATTAAATTTTACAAATCGAACACGCACACCTGATATAATTTATTTTTACCACTTTTGCGTACTTTAGCGAATACAGAAATAAAGATTGTTTTAGACTTTAGAGCATAACACTTTAATATTTAAACATTTTTATGAAATGCCAGACAATATTTTAATTCAACGAGAGGAGAAAAAAAATGGGGAAACAAATTTCCATATTTTATCAGCAATAACTGCATGTAATATAACTGACCAATAAACTTGTTGATTGGAATATAATGCACCACCACAACATCAGTTCAATTGCAGTTGAAAGTAATTGTTTCCTTTTTACTGTTCAACCACATTAACTCCGGTGTTTTTAAACTATTTCAATAATGAATAAGTTTTAGCCTTTTTATTTATGAGAAACGAGCCGTCAGAACAGTCGGAGCGTTTGCTGCGACTGAGCCCCGTACAAACCCGTACATCTATTGCGCACGTGACCCTACTTCGTCCGTCGCCCTACTCTTACCGTAAGCCTATTGCGCCCGTAAACGTCGTAAAATTCTTATGCAATGTGTACGTCTTAAAAATTGCGCATAGCGCAATTACGAAGCCCCGTACGACGTTCCTTTCAAAAGTAACACAAACTACACTTCCCACTGATCAGTGATTTTGGAATTATCATTTTCACCTATTTATATTGATTTTACAAAAATCCAAAATGGCGGCCGACGGCCATTTTGTTAGGAGGTGGAAAGTACAACGGCTGCTTTACATTCGTTAGTACCTTTCAAACAAAAAAAAATTCATGAAATTCGGTTAAATTTTACTCGAGATATTAACAAAAAACACCACCTTCACTGTACGGCCGATAGCCACATATAAGCTCACTCCAAGAGAGCTAGCTCACGCTCCGGTAAACCGAATTTCATAAACTTTTTTTCCCTGATTGGTACGGTCAATACCTATCTAATAAATCAAAATCCATCTAAAATCCGTTCAAATATGACTAACCTACAAGCAAAAACGGCTTGCCGCCCTGTACCTAGTTCACACCAAGGGGTCTAACTCACGAGTCCGGTCATCCAATTTCCATAAACTTTTTTTTTTGTGGATAGGTATTTTAAATACCTTTTCATTTGATGTATCACTTACAAGTGTAGCCTTTAAATGGCCAGAGAAATCTTTGGAAAACGTTAAAGCACTTATGGGGCCCCAGCTCTGGAGGGGTCGACCCAAAATCGCCCATCTTCGAACTTAGCCTCACTATTTCAACTACCTTTCAGGGAAAAAAAATTTTTGAAATCGGATTTGATTTACTCAAGATATCGACGTGACAGACGGACAGACGGACAGACGGACAGACGGACAGACGGACAGACGGACAGACGGACAGACGGACAGAAGGACAGACGGACAGACGGACAGACAAAATTTTTATTGCGGATTCGTTATCTATGAACATAGGCAAACACTTTGCCCTTACCGTCTGCTTCGAATTCCATCAATTACACACGGCATCGTAATCCTATAAGCCCCTTCGTACTTCGTACGGGGCTAAAAACCGTAAAATAAAGTAATTATCAGATCCGGTTCAGATCAGAATAGTAACAATTTTTTTACAGCTCGTTAAATCGTAATAACATTCGTTGTGGTAATTCTGTAGTATGGGCTGCGGGGTTGTATGCATTCGGTAAGTACTGAAATTATATGGACCGCTATTAACCTTTATGAGACAGTAAGCCTATACTTATGTCATGTATTCAATATTTTATATAACTCTCTACTGTAAAGTGCACTATATGGTAGACGAAGCGAAATTAAAGTCGTTCGATATTTACAATAGTACATTAGTACATTACTTACCAACGTGTCTGAATTTAATGCAATCCATACATGCGGATAAATTTGCTTACTTACTCTCGCCGTCGGCTCTGGATACAAACTTCCCCCTCGTGAATAAGAAAATGTTCCAGCAAGGTCACATACTATTACATTCAAACAAAACAAATATAATGATGAAAGGAATATTGCTTGCAAGTAGAGATGTTAGCAAGCATTCAAACATTTCTCATAATTTTATTCATTAATCGTTAATCCCAATGAATTATCCGCAGTATCGAACGAACATAATATAAATAAACGGATAGATGAAGATAATTTGCGTTCCATTTGAATTCGGGGAATTTGTTGCTATCGAAATACTGCTAGTTGTGCTGTAACAGCCGCTGTTTTAAGTTAAGAAACACAACTCACTGAATTAATAAACATTCTTTTGTTCTATATTCTAAACTAAAAGCCAAAATAAATGGGATGATTGAAAGACTCTTAGCGATCAGTCGAGAAATACCATTCGTAATAGCAACTCGTTATTTGTTAGCGTCGTCCTTTTGATTCAAGTGAAGATGTACGCACAATGTGAAACCAAATATAAAGAAAAGGAAGCTAAAATGGTACAAATAGACGAAGGACTATTTGAAAGTATGGAACGTTTGCAGCTGTTAGTCAACACCGCAGAAACATCACTGTCCGAAATGGTTCAAGAGACAGTTATTTCGAAGGTAAGCTTTTATCTATATGGTATGGGTCCATTCCTATATAATATCACGATTGGCGTTTGAGTTGCCACTTGACTGCTATAGGTGAAGAAAAGCCGTTTTTTGTAATTAGCGAAATTCGAGAATGTTAAAGACAAACGTTTTCACAGAACCAGTCAAAATAAAATAAATTTCTTCGTTCGAATACTAGTTCTATTGTCGAATTGAATCTAATCACAAAGCTCTTCAGTATTTCCTGCTACAAGTTTCTGTATTAATTACTAAAATAGTGTGAAGGGAGACATTTCAATGATAGTTATTATGCTTCACAGAAGCCAAAATGAGAATGTTAGGATTTAAGAGTGAATTCGGGAACACTTCGATGTACGATCAATCAAAATACAACGGTTGACGGATATCCCAGCGTTTGATACCATTCGACAGCATCAGTAATTCAACAACGCTTGTCCATAACTGCTTTCATTTCGGTTGTAGAAGATGGAGAAGTCAGGCAAAAATATCAATTAGGTCCGTGTCTATATGCAACAGTTATTTGATTTTAAGTTTACGGAGTGGTGACATACCTCACTTTACAACCCAAATAAAAACAGTTATGGGCAAACGTTATTCTAAAATTTACTCAGAATAGTGTAGCTGTCGCATAGTACCACTAAGATATCTGAGAACCGTTGTATTTCGAATTCATGCAAGTTGGTGATCTTAACGGTGATCTCAATGATTTATTTGCAACCGAATTCGGTTGTGACATCATTATTAAACCCGGTCCCTAACATAAAATCAAAATTATTATTGTTGAAACATCGGTTAAAGGAACAAATGCAGTTGGAGCTTCTCATTCAGTTGTTCAAAGAACAACCTGGAAAAACAACCGCTGTGTCTGAAAAGGAGCAGGAGCTCTAGGCAAGACTATCTGTTTTGATGTACTTGTTGAAAATTTCTAAAAAAAAACAAAAATCCTAAATCTCTTAGGATGAACTGGTGCTACTTGCTAACAATTTGCTGCCATTGCGATTGCGACGGCGGCGGATTGCTAAGTCTCAGGTGAGAATGAAATTAATTTGGACAAATGGTAAATAATTAACAAATTTTTATTCCATTTTCTTTTTCACAGAACTGATTTTACAGTCGCCACGCTACGCTTTTGTGCATGTTAATTTTAAGTGATTGAGAACAATAAACAGAACAAACTGTAGAATTGAATTCAGGCTTCAGAATTACTTAAATCAATCTATTTCTACAACGACTACAGTGGTAGATATTTATGCTACTAGAACTGCATAACGGTATCTCAACTTCGTCTCGAACCGAGATACTGTTTTACAGTTCTAGTAGCATAAAATATTATAACAAACGCTAAGCTATACTATAAACAAGTGAAACAGATTTGAAGATTGGTAATTATAAAAAACACCTGTGGCGAACAATATCACACACGGCGAGCATATCAGCAGTTTTACATTTGATCTATTACTTCACTTGTTGAATTCAAATCTTTTACTTAATTTTCTGCGGTCGTTATTGATAACGAGTTAACGAGCACTAATATACAAACTTAATGACAAATAATGATAGCGTGAAAATAAATCGAAATATCACAAAATTAACCAACTGCGTTAACAAATTTTTCTGCTGGTAGATGCATTGATTCTGTCTGAGCATAAGAATTACGAGAAACAGTAATTATTATATCTTTCGATACGTTTTACCAGACCATTTCATGGTCAAAATGTATGTTTTTCTGAGCGATACCTTTCCTTATCACATGATCAACATTCAATTATGTTTGTTTAAAAAAAATTAATTGAAATTGCTTTCCAGCATGTAAATGTCTCGTTTTATATAAATGCAAGTGTGTAAAGAATCATTATTCTGTCATTAAGTTGGACAGTTCATACTTCAATTGACATGCAGTCATTTTTCCACTGTAGACAACTAATTTTTATCCTCATTTCTGTCTGCAAAGATTTTTTTTTTTAAATTTTGTTAAGCACTTATATCACATTGGCAAAGGGTCTTCTTAGTTTTAGTTTATTTCAAAAAATTGACTCATGTTGATCAATTATCTGAACGTGCCCTTGGTTAGCCTCTATAAAAATCTTATTTTATCCTTGAACAAATGTTCTTAACTTTCTAGAAACAACAATCGTATGAAGATATAAAAACTAACTCATTGTTTATCCTCCTCTTTTCCTCATCCTTCCGTCAGAGGGTGCCACACATCGACTTATATCATCGTTGTTGCTTGAGAAGACTAAACAATAAGTTATGTTTTTATAATCATTTCATACGTATTGTTGTTTTTAGAAGTTAAGAACATTTGTTCATGGATAAAATTAGATTTTCTATAGGAGTGTAACCAAGGGGCGACGTTCAGATTTAATTGAATCAAACATGAGTCAATTTTTGAAATAAACTAAAACTAAGAAGACCCTTTGCCAATGTGATATTAAGTGCGTAAACAAAATTTAAAAAAAACAAAATCTTTCGCAGACAGAAGATGAGGATCAAAATTAGTTGTCTACGAGTGGAAAAGTGACTGGCTCGTTCCAATTGTAAGTATGAGAACCGTGGTCCTAAATACTTGTAATGAGCAGAGATATGCATTCTTTTCTACACACCTTGCATATATATAGAAATCGGAATTTACCATTGTGGCAAGCATTGTCAATTAATTTTTTTTAAACACATAATTGATGTTGAAATCTGATGTGATAAGGAAAGTAATCGCCCTCAGAAACATTACATTTATTTGACTCATGAGAAATGGTTCTGGTAAAACGTATCCGAAGATATAATAATTACTGTTTCTCGTTAAATCTCTTATGCTGCAGACAGAATCAAACTGCATCTACCAGCAGAAAAATTTGTTAACGCAGTTTGAGTTATATTTTTGTTGATATTTCGATTTATTTTCACACTATCATTACTTTGTCATTAGACTTTGTGATATTATGTGCTCGTTAAATCGTTATCATAACGACCGCAGAACATTAAGTTTAAAAGATTTGAAGTTCAAAAGGAAGTAAATAGGATCAAATCGTAAATACTGCTGATTATGCTCGCGTGTGTGATATTGTTCGCCACAGGTGTTTTTTATAATTACCAATCTTCAAATTGATTTCACTTGATTTATAGTATAGCTTAGCGTTTGTTTAATATTTTATTGCTACTAGAATGTAAAACAGTATCTCGGTTCGAGAACGAAGTTGAGATACGTTACTTGCAGTTCTAGTAGCATAAATTATCTACCATGATTAGTCGTGTGTAGAAATAGATTGATTTTAAGATAA
>NW_023503775.1:0-32780 GCF_014529535.1 Bradysia coprophila | reverse complement strand
TGTACGCTTTTGTGTGTGAGTGACCACCCCCTCGATTTTTGTAACTTTTTGTGTGAAGCAGATGGAAAGTTGGTTTCTTCGGCAAAGTTGTGGTGGGTATTGAAGGAGTGGTTGTATGGAAGTGACCACAGTGTACACTTTTGTGTGAGAGTGACCACCCCTCGATTTTTGTAACTTTTTATGTGAAGCAGATGGAAAGTTGGTTTCTTCGCAAAGTTATTGGTTATCGAAAGAGTTGCGTCTGAAAGTGACCACAGTGTCCGCTTTTGTGTGAGTGACCGACCCCTCGATTTTGTAACTTTTTATGTGAAGCAGATGGAAAGTTGGTTTCTTCGGCAAAGTTGTTGTTAATTGAGAGAGTGTTTGTGCAGAAGTGACCACAGTGTACGCTTTTGTGTGTGAGTGACCACCCCCTCGATTTTTGTTTTTTTGTGTGAAGCAGATGGAAAGTGGTTTCTTCGGCAAAGTTGTTGGTTATGAAAGAGTTGTTGTCTGAATGTGACCACAGTGTACGCTTTTGTGTGTGAGTGACCACCCCCTAGATTTTGTAACTTTTTGTGTGAAGCAGATGGAAAGGTAGTTTCTTCGGCAAAGTTGTTCGGTATTGAAACAGTAGTTGTGGCATGAGTTGTAGAAGGGTACGGGATTCACCAAAAATTGATGGTTTTCAGCAGAGTGTAACACGGGAAGAGGTGTTTTGTTCGAAAAGGTGTAAGAGTGGTGATTTGCGGGGGTCCAGGGGCGGCAGCCCCTTGGCATGAAAAATATAAATAATGGAAAGACGATATTAGGCGTTACAAAAGAAGAAGTTATTGTTTCGGGCTAACTTAACTGTAAAATGTGGGAGTGTCACACGGAAAGAGGTGTTTAGTTCGAAAAGGTGTAAGAGTGGTGATTGAGGGGGTCCAGGGGGCGGCAGCCCCCTGGCATGAAAAATAAATAATGAAAAGACGATATTAGGCATTACAATAGAAGAATGTGATGTTTTGGACTAACTTTTCATAAGAATGTTTGAGCTGAGCGAAGCGATTTTCGTATAGCTCTTTAGCAGACTTAGAGTTCGTTCGAATAGATGTTTGTCTGTAACAGGTGTTCGTCTCTAATTTTCTGTTTGTCTGTAACAGGTGTTAGTCTCTAACAGGTGTCTGCCCGGTCTAGCTTGCTAGGATGCGACGTGGCACGAAGTGCCACAGGATGCAGACTAGTACTATATTATAATGACGAGATGTCTGTCTTTCTTTCTGTCTGTTTGTCCGCTATTTACCGTCAAAATGAAAGTTCAGAGCTCAAAAAAAAAAACACTTTTTGGATATGTTGTAGGGAATGGTCTGAAACGTGAAGAAAACGTGGTCCGGTGAAAGTCTGTTCGGAGATAGTGAAGTTATGACTGTGGGGAGGTGGAAAATGGCAGAATCGATATAACTCGGTTATTTTTGAGAGATGGAGCGTCGGTGGGGGAAGAAGAAATGTTCCGTTTATTGCGGGGAACAAAGTTGCAGAAGAAAGTTTTTTTCTAACTTTTCATCGGGCGGTGGTAGAGTGCATTTTATGGGTTTTTTTGAGGGTCCAGAAATGTTTTAAATTGTCAGAGCGGCTGTTTTGGGAAGGTGGTGAGGCGTGAGCGGGCTCAAAATAAAGGTATTGTTGGTAACGAAGCGAAGAAAAAAACTGGAAAAAAAATTGGATTCAATTTGTTGGAGTTAAGGTGGTAAGTAGGGTGTTTGACCACCACGGGAACACGTTTGTAATTGCGGAGCGGCTGTTTTAGAAGCGAGAGGGGCGTGTGAGGGTTTCAAATGAAAGGTATGGATTGTACGAATCGAGGAAAAAAAAATTTAGGAAATTCGGATCAATTTCGAGCGAGTGACAGCTCTCCAAGTGGGTCATTTTCTGAGCTACTCCAACGTACAGTGATCGATGATGATTTTGAGTTTTTCTTTGGGTGAAATGGATTTGTTTTTGGTGAAAGTTGTATGGGTTTGAGAGGTGAGTGGTGTGGTTGAATAGAAGTGAACACGGTGTACGCTTTTATGTGTGAGTGACCACCCCCTCGATTTTTGTAACTTTTTATGTGAAGCAGATGGAAGCTTCGTTTCTTCGGCAAAGTTGTTTGGTTATCGAAAGAGTGTTGTCTACTGAAAGTGACCACAGTGTACGCTTTTAGGTAATAGTGACCACCCCCTCGATTTTTGTAAACTTTTTATGTGAAGCAGACTGGAAAGTTGGTTTCTTCGACAAAGTTGTTGGTTATCGAAAGAGTTGTCGTCTGAAAGTGACCACAGTGTCCGCTTTTGTGTGTGAGTGACCACCCCTCGATTTTTTGTAACTTTTTATGTGAAGCAGATGGAGAGTTGGTTTCTTCGGCAAAGTTATTGGTTATCGAAAGAGTGGTTGTATGGAAGTGACCACAGTGTACACTTTTGTGTGTGAGTGACCACCCCCTCAATTTTTGTAACTTTTTATGTGAAGCAGATGGAAGCTTCGTTTCTTCGGCAAAGTTGTTAGGTATTGAAAGAGTGGTTGTATGGAAGTGATCCACAGTGTACGCCTTTGGTGTGTGAGTGACCACCCCCTCGATTTTTTGTAACTTTTTGTGTGAAGCAGATGGAAAGTTGGTTTCTTCGGCAAAGTTGTTGGGTATTGAAAGAGTGTTGTATGGAAGTGACCACAGTGTACACTTTTGTGTGTGAGTGACCACCCCCTCGATTTTTGTAACTTTTTATGTGAAGCAGATGGAAAGTTTGGTTTCGTCGGCAAAGTTGTTGGTTATCGAAAGAGTTGTCTACTGAAAGTGACCACAGTGTACGCTTTTAGGTAATAGTGACCACCCCCCTCGATTTTTGTAACTTTTTATGTGAAGCAGATGGAAAGTTGGTTTCTTCGGCAAAGTTATTGGTTATCGAAAGAGTGGTTGTATGGAAGGGACCACAGTGTACACTTTTGTGTGTGAGTGACCACCCCCTCGATTTTTGTAACTTTTTGTGGTGAAGCAGATGGAAAGTTGGTTTCTTCGGCAAAGTTATTGGTTATCGAAAGAGTTGTCGTCTGAAAGTGACCACAGTGTACGCTTTTGTGTGTGAGTGGACCACCCCTCGATTTTTTTTAACTTTTTATGTGAAGCAGATGGAAAGTTGGTTTCTTCGGCAAAGTTGTTGGTTATCGAAAGAGTTGTCTACTGAAAGTGACCACAGTGTACGCTTTTGTGTGTGAGTGACCACCCCCTCGATTTTTGTAACTTTTTATGTGAAGCAGATGGAAAGTGGGTTTCTTCGGCAAAGTTGTTGGTTATCGAAAGAGTTGTCGTCTGAAAGTGACCACAGTGTCCGCTTTTGTGTGTGAGTGACCACCCTCGATTTTTTTTAACTTTTTATGTGAAGCAGATGGAAAGTTGGTTTCTTCGGCAAAGTTATTGGTTATCGAAAGAGTTGTCGTTTGAAAGTGACCACAGTGTACGCTTTTAGGTAATAGTGACCACCCCTCGATTTTTGTAACTTTTTATGTGAAGCAGATGGAAAGTTGGTTTCTTCGGCAAAATTGTTGGTTATCGAAAAGAGTGGTTGTGTGGAAGTGACCACAGTGTCCGCTTTTGTGTGTGAGCGACCACCCACTCGATTTTTGTATCTTTGGCTGTGAAGAAGATGGAAAGTTGGTTTCTTCGGCAAAGTTATTGGTTATCGAAAGAGTTGTCGTTTGAAAGTGACCACAGTGTACACTTTTGTGTGTGAGTGACCACCCCCTCGATTTTTTTTTAACTTTTTGTGTGAAGCAGATGGAAAGTTGGTTTCTTCGGCAAAATTGTTGGTTATCGAAAGAGTGGTTGTATGGAAGTGACCACAGTGTCCGCTTTTGTGTGTGAGTGACCACCCCCTCGATTTTTGTAACTTTTTATGTGAAGCAGATGGAAAGTTGGTTTCTTCGGCAAAGTTATTGGTTATCGAAAGAGTTGTCGTCTGAAAGTGACCACAGTGTCCGCTTTTGTGTGTGAGTGACCACCCCTCGATTTTTGTAACTTTTTATGTGAAGCAGATGGAAAGTTGGTTTCTTCGACAAAGTTATTGGTTATCGAAAGTGTTGTCGTCTGAAAGTGACCACAGTGTACGCTTTTGTGTGTGAGTGACCACCCCCTCGATTTTTGTAACTTTTTATGTGAAGCAGATGGAAAGTTGGTTTCTTCGACAAAGTTATTTACTATCGAAAGAGTTGTCGTCTGAAAGTGACCACAGTGTACGCTTTTCTGTTTGAGTGACCACCCCTCGATTTTTGTAACTTTTTGTGTGAAGCAGATGGAAAGTTGGTTTCTTCGGCAAAGTTGTTGGTTATTGAAAGAGTTGTTGTCTGAATGTGACCACAGTGTACGCTTTTGTGTGTGAGTGACCACCCCCTCGATTTTTGTAACTTTTTGTGTGAAGCAGATGGAAAGGTAGTTTCTTCGGCAAAGTTGTTCGGTATTGAAACAGTAGTTGTGGCATGAGTTGTAGAAGGGTACGGGATTCACCAAAATTGATGGTTTTCAGTAGAGTGTAACACGGGAATAGGTGTTTTGTTCGAAAAGGTGTAAGAGTGGTGATTGCGGGGGTCCAGGGGGCGGCAGCCCCTTGGCATGAAAAATATAAATAATGGAAAGACGATATAAGGCGTTACAGAAGAAGAAGTTATTGTTTCGGGCTAACTTAACTGTAAAAATGTGGGAGTGTCACACGGAAAGAGGTGTTTAGTTCGAAAAGGTGGAAGAGTGGTGATTGCGGGGGTTCAGGGGGCGGCAGCCCCTGGCATGAAAAATAAATAATGAAAAGACGATATTAGGGATTACAAAAGAAGAAGGAGATGTTTTGGACTAACTTTTCATAAGAATGTTTGAGCGAAGCGATTTTCGTATAGCTCTTTAGCAGACTTAGAGTTGCTTTCGAATAGATGTTAGTCTCTAACAGGTGTCTGCCCGGTCTAGCTTGCTAGGATGCGACGTGGCACGAAGTGCCACAGGATGCAGACTAGTAACATATTATAACGACGGGATGTTTGTCTGTTTGTCCGCTATTTACCGTCAAAATGAAAGTTCAGAGCAAAAAAAAAAAAAAAAAAAAAAAACACTTTTTGATATGTTGTAGGGAATGGTCTGAAACGTGGAGAAAACGAGGTCCGGTGAAAAGTCTGTTCGGAGATAGTGAAGTTATGACTGTGGGGAGGTGGAAAATGGCAGAATCGATATAACTCGGTCATTTTGAGAGATGGAGCGTCGGTGGGGGAAGAAGAAATGTTCCATTTATTGCGGTGAACAAAGTTGCAGAAGAAAGTTTTTTTCTAACTTTTCGTCGGGAGGTGGTAGAGTGCATTTTATGGGTTTTTTTGAGGGTCTGGAAAATGTTTTAAATTGTGGAGCGGCTGTTTTGGAAGGTGGTGAGGCGTGTGAGACCTCAAATGAAAGGTATTGATGGTACGAAGCGAAGAAAAAAAAGTGGAAAAAAATTGGATTCAATTTGTTGGAGTTAAGGTGGTAAGTATAGGGTGTTTGACCACCAACGGGAACACGTTTGTAATTGCGGAGCGGATGTTTTAGAAGCTAGAGGGGCGTGTGAGGGTTTCAATGAAAGGTAACAATCCTACGAATCGAGGAAAAAAAAAATTAGGAAATTCGGATCAATTATTGGATTGTTGGATTGTAACTTTTTATGTGAAGCAGATGGAAAGTTGGTTTCTTCGGCAAAGTTATTGGTTATCGAAAGAGTTGTCGTCTGAAAGTGACCACAGTGTCCGCTTTTGTGTGTGAGTGACCGACCCCTCGATTTTTGTAACTTTTTATGTGAAGCAGATGGAAAGTTGATTTCTTCGGCAAAGTTGTTGTTAATTGAGAGAGTGTTTGTGCAGAAGTGACCACAGTGTACGCTTTTGTGTGTGAGTGACCACCCCCTCGATTTTTGTTACTTTTTGTGTGAAGCAGATGGAAAGTTGGTTTCTTCGGCAAAGTTGTTGGTTATTGAAAGAGTTGTTGTCTGAATGTGACCACAGTGTACGCTTTTGTGTGTGAGTGACCACCCCCTAGATTTTTGTAACTTTTTGTGTGAAGCAGATGGAAAGGTAGTTTCTTCGGCAAAGTTGTTCGGTATTGAAACAGTAGTTGTGTCATGAGTTGTAGAAGGGTACGGGATTCACCAAAAATTGATGGTTTTCAGCAGAGTGTAACACGGGAAGAGGTGTTTTGTTCGAAAAGGTGTAAGAGTGGTGATTGCGGGGGTCCAGGGGGCGGCAGCCCCTTGGCATGAAAAATATAAATAATGGAAAGACGATATAAGGCTTTACAAAAGAAGAAGTTATTGTTTCGGGCTAACTTAACTGTAAAAATGTGGGAGTGTCACACGGAAAGAGGTGTTTAGTTCGAAAAGGTGTAAGAGTGGTGATTGCGGGGGTCCAGGGGGCAGCAGCCCCCTGGCATGAAAAATAAATAAGGAAAAGACGATATTAGGCATTACAAAAGAAGAATGTGATGTTTTGGACTAACTTTTCATAAGAATGTTTGAGCTGAGCGAAGCGATTTTCGTATAGCTGTTTAGCAGACTTAGAGTTGCTTTCGAATAGATGTTTGTCTATAACAGGTGTTCGTCTCTAATTTCTCTGTTTGTCTGTAACAGGTGTTAGTCTCTAACAGGTGTCTGCCCGGTCTAGCTTGCTAGGATGCGACGTGGCACGAAGTGCCACAGGATGCAGACTAGTACTATATTATAATGACGGGATGTTTGTCTGTTTGTCCGCTATTTACCGTCAAAATGAAAGTTCAGAGCAAAAAAAAAAAAAAAAAAAAACACTTTTTGATATGTTGTAGGGAATGGTCTGAAACGTGGAGAAAACGTGGTCCGGTGAAAAGTCTGTTCGGAGATAGTGAAGTTATGACTGTGGGGAGGTGGAAAATGGCAGAATCGGAATAACTCGGTTATTTTGAGAGATGGAGCGTCGGTGGGGGAAGAAGAAATGTTCCGTTTATTGCGGTGAACAAAGTTGCAGAAGAAAGTTTTTTTCTAACTTTTCATCGGGAGGTGGTAGAGTGGATTTTATGGGTTTTTTTGAGGGTCTGGAAAATGTTTTAAATTGTGGAGCGGCTGTTTTGGAAGGTGGTGAGGCGTGAGCGGGCTCAAGTGAAAGGTATTGATGGTACGAAGCGAAGAAAAAAAAGTGGAAAAAAATTGGGGTCAATTTGTTGGAGTTAAGGTGGTAAGTAGGGTGTTTGACCACCAACGGGAACACGTTTGTAATTGCGGAGCGGATGTTTTAGAAGCTAGAGGGGCGTGTGAGGGTTTCAATGAAAGGTATGGATTGTACGAATCGAGGAAAAAAAAATTTAGGAAATTCGGATCAATTTCGAGCGAGTGACAGCTCCTCAAGTGGGCCTTTTTTGAGCTACTCCAACGTACAGTGATCGATGATGATTTTGAGTTTTTCTTTGGGTGAAATGGATTTGTTTTTGGGGAAAGTTGAATGAGTTGTAGAGGTGAGTGGTGTGGTTGAATAGAAGTGAACACGGTGTACGCTTTTGTGTTTGAGTGACCACCCCCTCGATTTTTGTATCTTTGGCTGTGAAGCAGATGGAGAGTTGGTTTCTTTGGCAAAGTTGTTGAGTATTGAAAGAGTGGTTGTGTGGAAGTGACCACAGTGTACGCTTTTAGGTAATAGTGACCACCCCCTCGATTTTTGCAACTTTTTATGTGAAGCAGATGGAAAGTGGGTTTCTTCGGCAAAGTTGTTGGTTATCGAAAGAGTTGTCGTCTGAAAGTGACCACAGTGTACGCTTTTAGGTAATAGTGACCGCCCCCTCGATTTTTGTAACTTTTTGTGTGAAGCAGATGGAAAGTTGGTTTCTTCGGCAAAGTTGTTGGTTATTGAAAGAGTTGTTGTCTGAATGTGACCACAGTGTACGCTTTTGTGTGTGAGTGACCACCCCCTAGATTTTTGTAAATTTTTGTGTGAAGCAGATGGAAAGGTAGTTTCTTCGGCAAAGTTGTTCGGTATTGAAACAGTAGTTGTGGCATGAGTTGTAGAAGGGTACGGGATTCACCAAAAATTGATGGTTTTCAGCAGAGTGTAACACGGGAAGAGGTGTTTTGTTCGAAAAGGTGTAAGAGTGGTGATTGCGGGGGTCCAGGGGGCGGCAGCCCCTTGGCATGAAAAATATAAGTAATGGAAAGACGATATTAGGCGTTACAAAAGAAGCAGTTATTGTTTCGGGCTAACTTAACTATAAAAATGTGGGAGTGTAACACGGGAAGAGGTGTTTTGTTCGAAAAGGTGTAAGAGTGGTGATTGCGGGGGTCCAGGGGGCGGCAGCCCCTTGGCATGAAAAATATAAGTAATGGAAAGACGATATTAGGCGTTACAAAGGAAGAAGTTATTGTTTCGGGCTAACTTAACTGTAAAAATGTGGGAGTGTCACACGGAAAGAGGTGTTTAGTTCGAAAAGGTGTAAGAGTGGTGATTGCGGGGGTCCAGGGGGCGGCAGCCCCCTGGCATGAAAAATAATTAATGAAAAGACGATATTAGGCGTTACAAAAGAAGAAGGTGATGTTTTGGACTAACTTTTCATAAGAATGTTTGAGCGGAGCGGAGCGATTTTCGTATAGCTCTTTAGCAGATTTAGCGCAGACTTAGAGTTGCTTTCGAATAGATGTTCGTCTCTAATTTCTCTGTTTGTCTGTAACAGGTGTTAGTCTCTAACAGGTGTCTGCCCGGTCTAGCTTGCTAGGATGCGACGTGGCACGAAGTGCCACAGGATGCAGACTAGTACTATATTATAACGACGGGATGTCTGTCTGTTTGTCCGCTATTTACCGTCAAAATGAAAGTTCAGAGCAAAAAAAAAAAAAAAAAAAAAAACACTTTTTGATATGTTGTAGGGAATGGTCTGAAACGTGGAGAAAACGTGGTCCGGCGAAAAGTCTGTTCGGAGATAGTGAAGTTATGACTGTGGGGAGGTGGAAAATGGCAGAATCGATATAACTCGGTTATTTTGAGAGATGGAGCGTCGGTGGGGGAAGAAGAAATGTTCCGTTTATTGCGGGGAACAAAGTTGCAGAAGAAAGTTTTTTTCTAACTTTTCATCGGGAGGTGGTAGAGTGGATTTTATGGGTTTTTTTGAGGGTCTGGAAAATGTTTTAAATTGTGGAGCGACTGTTTTGGCAGGTGGTGAGGCGTGAGCGGGCTCAAATGAAAGGTATTGATGGTACGAAGCGAAGAAAAAAAAGTGGAAAAAAATTGGATTCAATTTGTTGGAGTTAAGGTGGTAAGTAGGGTGTTTGACCACCAACGGGAAGACGTTTGTAATTGCGGAGCGGCTGCTTTAGAAGCTAGAGGGGCGTGTGAGGGTTTCAATGAAAGGTATGGATTGTACGAATCGAGGAAAAAAAAATTTAGGAAATTCGGATCAATTTCGAGCGAGTGACAGCTCTCCAAGTGGGTCATTTTTGAGCTACTCCAACGTACAGTGATCGATGATGACTTTGAGTTTTTCTTTGGGTGAAATGGATTTGTTTTTGGGGAAAGTTGAATGGGTTTTAGAGGTGAGTGGTGTGGTTGAATAGAAGTGAACACGGTGTACGCTTTTAGGTAATAGTGACCACCCCCTCGATTTTTGTAACTTTTTGTGTGAAGCAGATGGAGAGTTGGTTTCTTCGGCAAAGTTGTTGGGTATTGAAAGAGTGGTTGTATGGAAGTGACCACAGTGTACGCTTTTGTGTTTGAGTGACCACCCCCTCGATTTTTGTAATTTTGTGTGTGAAGCAGATGGAAAGTTGGTTTCTTCGACAAAGTTGTTGGGTATTGAAAGAGTGGTTGTATGGAAGTGATCACAGTGTACGCTTTTAAGTAATAGTGACCACCCCCTCGATTTTTGTAACTTTTTGTGTGAAGCAGATGGAAAGTTGGTTTCTTCGGCAAAGTTGTTAGGTATTGAAAGAGTGGTTGTATGGAAGTGATCACAGTGTACGCTTTGGTGTGTGAGTGACCACCCCCTCGATTTTTGTAACTTTTTGTGTGAAGCAGATGGAAAGTTGGTTTCTTCGGCAAAATTGTTGGTTATCGAAAGAGTTGTCGTTTGAAAGTGACCACAGTGTACACTTTTGTGTGTGAGTGACCACACCCTCGATTTTTTTTAACTTTTTATGTGAAGCAGATGGAGAGTTGGTTTCTTCGACAAAGTTGTTGAGTATTGAAAGAGTGTTTGTGGAGAAGTGACCACAGTGTACGCTTTTGTGTGTGAGTGACCACCCCCTCGATTTTTTTAACTTTTTGTGTGAAGCAGATGGAAGCTTCGTTTCTTCGGCAAAGTTGTTGGGTATTGAAAGAGTGGTTGTATGGAAGTGATCACAGTGTACGCTTTTAAGTAATAGTACCACCCCCTCGATTTTTGTAACTATTTGTGTGAAGCAGATGGAAAGTTGGTTTCTTCGGCAAAGTTGTTGGGTATTGAAAGAGTGGTTGTATGGAAGTGACCACAGTGTACGCTTTTGTGTGTGAGTGACCACCCCCTCGATTTTTGCAACTTTTTGTGTGAAGCAGATGGAGAGTTGGTTTCTTCGGCAAAGTTATTGGTTATGGAAAGAGTTGTTGTCTGAATGTGACCACAGTGTACGCTTTTGTGTGTGAGTGACCACCCCCTCGATTTTTGTAACTGTTTGTGTGAAGCAGATGGAAAGTTAGTTTCTTCGGCAAAGTTGTTCGGTATTGAAACAGTAGTTGTGGCGTGAGTTGTAGGAGGTTACGGGATTCACCAAAAATCGATGGTTTTGAGCAGAGAGTATCACGGGAAGAGGTGTTTAGTTCGAAAAGGTGTAAGAATGGGGATTGCGGGGGTCCAGGGGGCGGCAGCCCCCTGGCATGAAAAATAAATAAAGAAAAGACGATATTAGGCGTTACAAAAGAAGAAGGTGATGTTTTGGACTAACTAAGAATGTTTGAGCGGAGCGAAGCGATTTTCGTATAGCTCTTTAGCAGACTTAGAGTTGCTTTCGAATAGATGTTAGTCTCTAACAGGTGTCTGCCCGGTCTAGCTTGCTAGGATGCGACGTGGCACGAAGTGCCACAGGATGCAGACTAGTAACATATTATAACGACGGGATGTTTGTCTGTTTGTCCGCTATTTACCGTCAAAATACCTTTTTTTTAGTTTGAACGGAAGAGTCAAGAGGAATTTTTTTGCGTTCAAGCGGAGGAGTCAAGAGGATTTCGTTTTTATTTTTATTTTGTGTGTGGTGTGTGTGCAAAATGTGTGTTCGGTGAGTTAGAAGCGGGTGTTTCAACGGAAGAGTCAAGAGGATTTTTTTTGCGTTCAAGCGGAGGAGTCAAGAGGATTTCGTTTTTGTTTTTATTTTGTGTGTGGTGTGTGTGAAAAATGTGTGTTCGGTGAGTTAGAAGCGGGTGTTTCAACGGAAGAGTCAAGAGGAATTTTTTTGCGTTCAAGCGGAGGAGTCAAGAGGATTTCGTTTTTATTTTTATTTTGTGTGTGGTGTGTGTGAAAAATGTGTGTTCGGTGAGTTAGGAGCGGGTGTAACATATTATAATGACGGGATGTTTGTCTGTTTGTCCGCTATTTGACGTCAAAATAAAAGTTCAGAGCAAAACAAAAAAAAACACTTTTTGATATGTTGTAGGGAATGGTCTGAAACGTGGAGAAAACGTGGTCCGGCGAAAAGTTTGTTCGGAGATAGTGAAGTTATGACTGTGGGGAGGTGGAAAATGGGAGAATCGATATAACTCGGTTATTTTGAGAGTTGGAGCGTCGGGTGGGAAGAAGAAATGTTCAATTTATTGCGGTGAACAAAGTTGCAAAAGAAAGTTTTTTTCTAACTTTTCATCGGGAGGTGGTAGAGTGGATTTTATGGGTTTTTTTGGGCGTCCAGAAAATGTTTTAAATTGTCGAGCGGCTGTTTTGCAAGTTGGTGAGGCGTGTGAGGCCTCAAATGAAAGGTATTGATGGTACGAAGCGAAGAAAAAAAACTGGAAAAAAATTGGATTCAATTTGTTGGAGTTATAGGTGGCAAGTAGGGTGTTTGCCCACCAACGGGAAGACGTTTGTAATTGCGGAGCGGCTGTTTTAGAAGCTAGAGGGGCGTGTGAGGGTTTCAAAAAAAGGTATGGATTGTGCCAATCGAGGAAAAAAAATTTAGGAAATTCGGATCAATTTCGAGCGAGTGACAGCTCTCCAAGTAGGTCATTTCTGAGCTACTCCAACGTACAGTGATCGATGATGATTTTGAGTTTTTCTTTGGGTGAAATGGATTTGTTTTTGGGGAAAGTTGAATGAGTTGTAGAGGTGAGTGGTGTGGTTGAATAGAAGTGACCACGGTGTACGCTTTTGTGTGTGAGTGACCACCCCCTCGATTTTTGTATCTTTGGCTGTGAAGCAGATAGAAAGTTCGTTTCTTCGGCAAAGTTGGTCGGTATTGAAAGAGTGGTTGTATGGAAGTGACCACAGTGTACGCTTTTGTGTGTGAGTGACCACCCCCTCGATTTTTGTAACTGTTTATGTGAAGCAGATGGAAAGTTGGTTTCTTCGGCAAAGTTGTTGGTTATTGAAAGAGTGGTCGTCTGAAAGTGACCACAGTGTACGCTTTTGTGTGTGAGTGACCACCCCCTCGATTTTTGTAACTTTTTGTGTGAAGCAGATGGAAAGTTGGTTTCTTCGGCAAAGTTGTTGGTTATCGAAAGTGTTGTCGACTGAAAGTGACCGCAGTGTACGCTTTTGTGTTTGAGTGACCACCCCCTCGATTTTTGTAACTTTTTATGTGAAGCAGATGGAAAGTTGGTTTCTTCGACAAAGTTATTTACTATCGAAAGAGTTGTCGTCTGAAAGTGACCACAGTGTACGCTTTTGTGTGTGAGTGACAAGTCCCTCGATTTGTATAACTTTTTTAATGAAGCAAATGGAAAATTAGTTTCTTCGGCAAAGTTGTTCGGTATTGAAACAGTAGTTGTGGCGTGAGTTGTAGAAGGTAAGGGATTCACCAAAAATCGATGGTTTTCAGCAGTGTGTAACACGGGAAGAGGTGTTTGTTGGAGAAGGTGTAAGAGTGGTGATTGCGGGGGTCCAGGGGGCGGCAGCCCCCTGGCATGAAAAATAAATAATGAAAAGACGATATTAGGCATTAGGCATTAGGCATTAGCGGAACGAAGCGATTTTCGTATAGCTCTTTAGCAGACTTAGAGTTGCTTTCGAATAGATGTTAGTCTCTAACAGGTGTCTGCCCGGTCTAGCTTGCTAGGATGCGACGTGGCACGAAGTGCCACAGGATGCAGACTAGTAACATATTATAACGACGAGATGTTTGTCTTTCTGTTTGTCCGCTATTTACCGTCAAAATGAAAGTTCAGAGCAAAAAAAAAAAAAAAACACTTTTTGATATGTTGTGGGGAATGGTCTGAAACGTGGAGAAAACGTGGTCCGGTGAAAAGTCTGTTCGGAGATAGTGAAGTTATGACTGTGGGGAGGTGGAAAATGGCAGAATCGATATAACTCGGTTATTTTGAGAGATGGAGCGTCGGTGGGGGAAGAAGAAATGTTCCATTTATTGCGGTGAACAAAGTTGCAGAAGAAAGTTTTTTTCTAACTTTTCATCGGGAGGTGGTAGAGTGCATTTTATGCGTTTTTTTGAGGGTCTGGAAAATGTTTTAAATTGTGGAGCGGCTGTTTTGGAAGGTGGTGAGGCGTGTGAGACCTCAAATGAAAGGTATTGATGGTACGAAGCGAAGAAAAAAAACTGGAAAAAAATTGGATTCAATTTGTTGGAGTTAAGGTGGTAAGTAGGGTGTTTGACCACCAACGGGAACACGTTTGTAATTGCGGAGCGGCTGCTTTAGAAGCTAGAGGGGCGTGTGAGGGTTTCAATGAAAGGTATGGATTGTACGAATCGAGGAAAAAAAAATTTAGGAAATTCGGATCAATTTCGAGCGAGTGACAGCTCTCCAAGTGGGCCATTTTTGAGCTACTCCAACGTACAGTGATCGATGATGATTTTGAGTTTTTCTTTGGGTGAAATGGATTTGTTTTCGGGGAAAGTTGTATGGGTTTGAGAGGTGAGTGGTGTGGTTGAATAGAAGTGAACACGGTGTACGCTTTTGTGTTTGAGTGACCACCCCCTCGATTTTTGTATCTTTGGCTGTGAAGCAGATAGAGAGTTCGTTTCTTCGGCAAAGTTGTTGGGTATTGAAAGAGTGGTTGTATGGAAGTGACCACAGTGTACGCTTTTGTGTGTGAGTGACCACCCCCTCGATTTTTGTAACTTTTTATGTGAAGCACATGGAAAGTTGGTTTCTTCGGCAAAGTTATTGGTTATCGAAAGAGTTGTCGTCTGAAAGTGACCACAATGTACTCTTTTGTGTTTGAGTGACCACCCCCTCGATTTTTGTAACTTTTTTTGTGAAGCAGATGGAGAGTTGGTTTCTTCGGCAAAGTTGTTGGTTATTGAAAGAGTGGTTATATGGAAGTGACCACAGTGTCCGCTTTTGTGTGTGAGTGACCACCCCCTCGATTTTTGTAACTTTTTGTGTGAAGCAGATGGAAAGTTGGTTTCTTCGACAAAGTTGTTGGTTATTGAAAGAGTGGTTGTATGGAAGTGACCACAGTGTACGCTTTTAGGTAATAGTGACCACCCCCTCGATTTTTGTATCTTTGGCTGTGAAGCAGATGGAAAGTTGGTTTCTTCGGCAAAGTTGTTGTTAATTGATAGAGTGGTTGTGTGGAAGTGACCAAAGTGTACGCTTTAAGTAATAGTGACCACGCCCTCGATTTTTGTAACTTTTTGTGTGAAGCAGATAGAGATTTGTTTTTTTTCGGCAAAGTTGTTGGGTATTGAAAGAGTGGTTGTATGGAATTGACCACAGTGTACGCTTTTAGGTAATAGTGACCACCCCCTCGATTTTTGTAACTTTTTATGTGAAGCAGATGGAAAGTTGGTTTCTTCGGCAAAGTTGTTGGTTATCGAGAGAGTTGTCGTTTGAAAGTGACCACAGTGTACGCTTTTGTGTGTGAGTGACCACCCCCTCGATTTTTGTTACTTTTTGTGTGAAGCAGATGGAAAGTTGGTTTCTTCGGCAAAGTTGTTGGTTATTGAAAGAGTTGTTGTCTGAATGTGACCACAGTGTACGCTTTTGTGTGTGAGTGACCACCCCCTAGATTTTTGTAACTTTTTGTGTGAAGCAGATGGAAAGGTAGTTTCTTCGGCAAAGTTGTTGGTTATTGAAAGAGTGGTTGTATGGAAGTGACCACAGTGTACGTTTTTGTGTGTAAGTGACCACCCCCTCGATTTTTGTATTTTTTTATGTGAAGCAGATGGAAAGTTGGTTTCTTCGGCAAAGTTGTTGGTTATTGAAAGAGTGGTTGTGTGGAAGTGACCACAGCGTCCGCTTTTGTGTGTGAGTGACCATCCCCTCGATTTTTGTAACTTTTTGTGTGAAGCAGATGGAAAGTGGGTTTCTTCGGCAAAGTTGTTGGTTATCGAAAGAGTTGTCGTCTGAAAGTGACCACTGTGTCCGCTTTTGTGTGTGAGTGACCACCCCCTCGATTTTTGTAACTTTTTATGTGAAGCAGATGGAAAGTTTATTTCTTCGGCAAAGTTGTTGGTTATTGAAAGAGTGGTTGTATGGAAGTGACCACAGTGTACGTTTTTGTGTGTAAGTGACCACCCCCTCGATTTTTGTATTTTTTTATGTGAAGCAGATGGAAAGTTGGTTTCTTCGGCAAAGTTGTTGGTTATTGAAAGAGTGGTTGTGTGGAAGTGACCACAGCGTCCGCTTTTGTGTGTGAGTGACCACCCCCTCGATTTTTGTAACTTTTTGTGTGAAGCAGATGGAAAGTTGGTTTCTTCGGCAAAGTTTTTGGTTATCGAAAGAGTTGTCGTCTGAAAGTGACCACTGTGTCCGCTTTTGTGTGTGAGTGACCACCCCCTCGATTTTTGTAACTTTTTATGTGAAGCAGATGGAAAGTTTATTTCTTCGGCAAAGTTGTTGGTTATTGAAAGAGTGGTTGTATGGAAGTGACCACAGTGTACGTTTTTGTGTGTAAGTGACCACCCCCTCGATTTTTGTAACTTTTTGTGTGAAGCAGATGGAAGCTTCGTTTCTTCGGCAAAGTTGTTGGGCATTGAAAGAGTGGTTGTATGGAAGTGATCACAGTGTACGCTTTTAAGTAATAGTGACCACCCACTCGATTTTTGTATCTTTGGCTGTGAAGCAGGTGGAAAGTTGGTTTCTTCGACAAAGTTGTTGGTTATTGAAAGAGTGGTTGTATGGAAGTGATCACAGTGTACGCTTTTGTGTGTGAGTGACCACCCCCTCGATTTTTGTGGCTTTTTGTGTGAAGCAGATAGAGGGGCGTGTGAGGGTTTCAATGAAAGGTATGGATTGTACGAATCGAGGAAAAAAAAATTTAGGAAATTCGGATCAATTTCGAGCGAGTGACAGCTCTTCAAGTGGGCCATTTTTGAGCTACTCCAACGTACAGTGATCGATGATGATTTTGAGTTTTTCTTTGGGTGAAATGGATTTGTTTTTGGGGAAAGTTGTAGGGGTTTGAGAGGTGAGTGGTGTGGTTGAATGGAAGTGACCACGGTGTACGCTTTTGTGTGTGAGTGACCACCCCCTCGATTTTTGTATCTTTGGCTGTGAAGAAGATGGAGAGTTCGTTTATTCGACAAAGTTGTTGGGTATTGAAAGAGTGGTTGTATGGAAGTGACCACAGTGTACGCTTTTAGGTAATAGTGACCACCCCCTCGATTTTTGTAACTTTTTATGTGAAGCACATGGAGAGTTGGTTTCTTCGGCAAAGTTGTTCGGTATTGAAACAGGAGTTGTGGCATGAGTTGTAGAAGGGTACGGGATTCACCAAAAATTGATGGTTTTCAGCAGAGTGTAACACGGGAAGAGGTGTTTTGTTCGAAAAGGTGTAAGAGTGGTGATTGCGGGGGTCCAGGGGGCGGCAGCCCCTTGGCATGAAAAATATAAATAATGGAAAGACGATATTAGGCGTTACAAAAGAAGAAGTTATTGTTTCGGGCTAACTTAACTGTAAAAATGTGGGAGTGTCACACGGAAAGAGGTGTTTAGTTCGAAAAGGTGTAAGAGTGGTGATTGCGGGGGTCCAAGGGGCGGCAGCCCCCTGGCATGAAAAATAAATAATGGAAAGACGATATTAGGCATTACAAAAGAAGAAGGTGATTTTTTGGACTAACTTTTCATAAGAATGTTTGAGCGGAGCGAAGCGATTTTCGTATAGCTCTTTAGCAGACTTAGAGTTGCTTTCGAATAGATGTTAGTCTCTAACAGGTGTCTGCCCGGTCTAGCTTGCTAGGATGCGACGTGGCACGAAGTGCCACAGGATGCAGACTAGTACTATATTATAACGACGAGATGTCTGTCTTTCTGTTTGTCCGCTATTTACCGTCAAAATGAAAGTTCAGAGCAAAAAAAAAAAAAAAAAAAAAAACACTTTTTGATATGTTGTAGGGAATGGTCTGAAACGTGGAGAAAACGTGGTCCGGTGAAAAGTCTGTTCGGAGATAGTGAAGTTATGACTGTGGGGAGGTGGAAAATGGGAGAATCGATATAACTCGGTTAGTTTGAGAGATGGAGCGTCGGTGGGGGAAGAAGAAATGTTCCGTTTATTGCGGGGAACAAAGTTGCAGAAGAAAGTTTTTTTCTAACTTTTCATCGGGAGGTGGTAGAGTGGATTTTATGCGTTTTTTTGAGGGTCTGGAAAATGTTTTAAATTGTGGAGCGGCTGTTTTGGAAGGTGGTGAGGCGTGAGCGGGCTCAAATGACAGGTATTGATGGTACGAAGCGAAGAAAAAAAACTGGAAAAAAATTGGGGTCAATTTGTTGGAGTTAAGGTGGTAAGTAGGGTGTTTGACCACCAACGGGAACACGTTTGTAATTGCGGAGCGGCTGCTTTAGAAGATAGAGGGGCGTGTGAGAGTTTCAATGAAAGGTATGGATTGTACGAATCGAGGAAAAAAAAATTTAGGAAATTCGGATCAATTTCGAGCGAGTGACAGCTCTCCAAGTGGGCCATTTTTGAGCTACTCCAACGTACAGTGATCGATGATGATTTTTAGTTTTTCTTTGGGTAACATGGATTTGTTTTCGGGAAAAGTTGAATGAGTTGTAGAGGTGAGTGGTGTGGTTGAATAGAAGTGAACACGGTGTACGCTTTTAGGTAATAGTGACCACCCCCTCGATTTTTGTAACTTTTTGTGTGAAGCAGATGGAGAGTTGGTTTCTTCGGCAAAGTTGTTGGGTATTGAAAGAGTGGTTGTATGGAAGTGACCACAGTGTACGCTTTTGTGTTTGAGTGACCACCCCTCGATTTTTGTAATTTTGTGTGTGAAGCAGATGGAAAGTTGGTTTCTTCGACAAAGTTGTTGGGTATTGAAAGAGTGGTTGTATGGAAGTGACCACAGTGTACGCTTTTGTGTGTGAGTGACCACCCCCTCGATTTTTGTAACTTTTTATGTGAAGCACATGGAAAGTTGGTTTCTTCGGCAAAGTTATTGGTTATCGAAAGAGTTGTCGTCTGAAAGTGACCACAGTGTACACTTTTGTGTGTGAGTGACCACCCCCTCGATTTTTGTAACTTTTTGTGTGAAGCAGATGGAAAGTTGGTTTTTTCGGCAAAGTTGTTGGGTATTGAAAGAGTGGTTCTATGGAAGTGACCACAGCGTACGCTTTTGTGTGTGAGTGACCACCCCCTCGATCTGTTTTAACTTTTTATGTGAAGCAGATGGAAAGTTTGTTTCTTCGGCAAAGTTGTTGGTTATTGAAAATGTTGTTGTCTGAATGTGACCACAGTGTACGCTTTCGTGTGTGAGTGACCACCCCCTCGATTTTTGTAACTTTTTGTGTGAAGCAGATGGAAAGTTGGTTTCTTCGGCAAAGTTGTTGGGTATTGAAGGAGTGGTTGTATGGAAGTGACCACAGTGTACACTTTTGTGTGAGAGTGACCACCCCCTAGATTTTTGTAACTTTTTATGTGAAGCAGATGGAAAGTTGGTTTCTTCGGCAAAGTTATTGGTTATCGAAAGAGTTGTCGTCTGAAAGTGACCACAGTGTCCGCTTTTGTGTGTGAGTGACCGACCCCTCGATTTTTGTAACTTTTTATGTGAAGCAGATGGAAAGTTGGTTTCTTCGGCAAAGTTGTTGTTAATTGAGAGAGTGTTTGTGCAGAAGTGACCACAGTGTACGCTTTTGTGTGTGAGTGACCACCCCCTCGATTTTTGTTACTTTTTGTGTGAAGCAGATGGAAAGTTGGTTTCTTCGGCAAAGTTGTTCGGTATTGAAACAGGAGTTGTGGCATGAGTTGTAGCAGGGTACGGGATTCACCAAAAATTGATGGTTTTCAGCAGAGTGTAACACGGGAAGAGGTGTTTTGTTCGAAAAGGTGTAAGAGTGGTGATTGCGGGGGTCCAGGGGGCGGCAGCCCCTTGGCATGAAAAATATAAATAATGGAAAGACGATATTAGGCGTTACAAAAGAAGAAGTTATTGTTTCGGGCTAACTTAACTGTAAAAATGTGGGAGTGTGACACGGGAAGAGGTGGTTTGTTCGAAAAGGTGTGAGAGTGGTGATTGCGGGGGTCCAGGGGGCGGCAGCCCCCTGGCATGAAAAATAAATAAATAATGAAAAGACGATATTAGGCATTACAAAAGAAGAAGGTGATGTTTTGGACTAACTTTTCATAAGAATGTTTGAGCGGAGCGAAGCTATTTTCGTATAGCTCTTTAGCAGACTTAGAGTTGCTTTCGAATAGATGTTTGTCTCTAATAGGTCTTTGTCTGTTTGTCTGTAAGAGGTGTTAGTCTCTAACAGGTGTCTGCCCGGTCTAGCTTGCTAGGATGCGACGTGGCACGAAGTGCCACAGGATGCAGACTAGTACTATATTATAACGACGAGATGTTTGTCTGTTTGTCCGCTATTTACCGTCAAAATGAAAGTTCAGAGCAAAAAAAAAAAAAAAAAAAAAACACTTTTTGATATGTTGTAGGGAATGGTCTGAAACGTGGAGAAAACGTGGTCCGGTGAAAAGTCTGTTCGGAGATAGTGAAGTTATGACTGTGGGGAGGTGGAAAATGGCAGAATCGATATAACTCGGTCATTTTGAGAGTTGGAGCGTCGGTGGGGGAAGAAGAAATGTTCCGTTTATTGCGGGGAACAAAGTTGCAGAAGAAAGTTTTTTTCTAACTTTTCATCGGGAGGTGGTAGAGTGCATTTTATGGGTTTTTTTGAGGGTCCAGAAAATGTTTTAAATTGTCGAGCGGCTGTTTTGGAAGGTGGTGAGGCGTGTGAGACCTCAAATGAAAGGTATTGATGGTACGAAGCGAAGAAAAAAAAGTGGAAAAAAATTGGATTCAATTTGTTGGAGTTAAGGTGGTAGGGTGTTTGACCACCAACGGGAACACGTTTGTAATTGCGGAGCGGCTGTTTTAGAAGCTAGAGGGGCGTGTGAGGGTTTCAATGAAAGGTATGGATTGTACGAATCGAGGAAAAAAAAATTTAGGAAATTCGGATCAATTTCGAGCGAGTGACAGCTCTCCAAGTGGGCCATTTTTGAGCTACTCCAACGTACAGTGATCGATGATGATTTTGAGTTTTTCTTTGGGTGAAATGGATTTGTTTTCGGGGAAAGTTGAATGAGTTGTAGAGGTGAGTGGTGTGGCTGAATAGAAGTGAACACGGTGTACGCTTTTATGTGTGAGTGACCACCCCCTCGATTTTTGTAACTTTTTATGTGAAGCAGATGGAGAGTTGGTTTCTTCGGCAAAGTTGTTGGGTATTGAAAGAGTGGTTGTATGGAAGTGACCACAGTGTACGCTTTTGTGTGTGAGTGACCACCCCCTCGATTTTTGTAACTTTTTGTTTGAAGCAGATGGAAAGTTGGTTTCTTCGGCAAAGTTATTGGTTATCGAAAGAGTTGTCGTTTGAAAGTGACCACAGTGTACACTTTTGTGTGTGAGTGACCACCCCCTCGATTATTTTTTAACTTTTTATGTGAAGCAGATGGAAAGTTGGTTTCTTCGGCAAAATTGTTGGGTATTGAAAGAGTGGTTGTATGGAAGTGACCACAGTGTACGCTTTTAGGTAATAGTGACCACCCCCTCGATTTTTGTAACTTTTTGTGTGAAGCAGATGGAAAGTTGGTTTCTTCGGCAAAATTGTTGGTTATCGAAAGAGTTGTCGTCTGAAAGTGACCACAGTGTACACTTTTCTGTGTGAGTGACCACCCCCTCGATTTTTGTAACTTTTTATGTGAAGCAGATGGAAAGTTGGTTTCTTCGGCAAAGTTGTTGGTTCTTGAAAGAGTGGTTGTATGGAAGTGACCACAGGGTCCGCTTTTGTGTGTGAGTGACCACCCCCTCGATTTTTGTAACTTTTTATGTGAAGCAGATGGAAAGTTGGTTTCTTCGGCAAAGTTGTTGTTAATTGAGAGAGTGTTTGTGCAGAAGTGACCACAGTGTACGCTTTTGTGTGTGAGTGACCACCCCCTCGATTTTTGTAACTTTTTGTGTGAAGCAGATGGAAGGATGGTTTCTTCGGCAAAGTTATTGGTTATCGAAAAAGTTGTCGTTTGAAAGTGACCACAGTGTACGCTTTTCTGTTTGAGTGACCACCCCCTCGATTTTTGTAACTTTTTGTGTGAAGCAGATGGAAAGTTGGTTTCTTCGGCAAAGTTGTTGGTTATTGAAAGAGTTGTTGTCTGAATGTGACCACAGTGTACGCTTTTGTGTGTGAGTGACCACCCCCTAGATTTTTGTAATTTTTTGTGTGAAGCAGATGGAAAGTTCGTTTCTCCGGCAAAGTTGTTGGGTATTGAAAGATTGGTTGTATGGAAGTGACCACAGTGTACGCTTTTAGGTAATAGTGACCACCCCCTCGATTTTTGTAACTTTTTATGTGAAGCAGATGGAGAGTTGGTTTCTTCGGCAAAGTTGTTGGTTATCGAAAGAGTTGTCTACTGAAAGTGACCACAGTGTCCCCTTTTGTGTGTGAGTGACCACCCCCTCGATTTTTATAACTTTTTGTGTGAAGCAGATGGACAGTTGGTTTCTTCGACGAAGTTGTTGGTTAACGAAAGTGTTGTCGTCTGAAAGTGACCACAGTGTACGCTTTTGTGTGTGAGTGATCACCCCCTCAATTTTGTAAATTTTTGTGGGAAGCTGATGGAGAGTTGCTTTCTTCGGCAAAGTTGTTGGTTATCGAAAGAGTTGTCGTCTGAAAGTGACCACAGGGTCCGCTTTTGTGTGTGAGTGACCACCCCCTCGATTTTTGTAACTTTTTATGTGAAGCAGATGGAAAGTTGGTTTCTTCGGCAAAGTTGTTGTTAATTGAGAGAGTGTTTGTGCAGAAGTGACCACAGTGTACGCTTTTGTGTGTGAGTGACCACCCCCTCGATTTTTGTAACTTTTTGTGTGAAGCAGATGGAAGGATGGTTTCTTCGGCAAAGTTATTGGTTATCGAAAGAGTTGTCGTCTGAAAGTGACCACAGTGTCCGCTTTTGTGTGTGAGTGACCGACCCCTCGATTTTTGTAACTTTTTATGTGAAGCAGATGGAAAGTTGGTTTCTTCGGCAAAGTTGTTGGTTATTGAAAGAGTTGTTGTCTGAATGTGACCACAGTGTATGCTTTTGTGTGTGAGTGACCACCCCCTAGATTTTTGTAACTTTTTGTGTGAAGCAGATGGAAAGGTAGTTTCTTCGGCAAAGTTGTTCGGTATTGAAACAGGAGTTGTGGCATGAGTTGTAGAAGGGTACGGGATTCACCAAAAATTGATGGTTTTCAGCAGAGTGTAACGCGGGAAGAGGTGTTTTGTTCGAAAAGGTGTAAGAGTGGTGATTGCGGGGGTCCAGGGGGCGGCAGCCCCTTGGCATGAAAAATATAAATAATGGAAAGACGATATTAGGCGTTACAAAAGAAGAAGTTATTGTTTCGGGCTAACTTAACTGTAAAAATGTGGGAGTGTCACACGGAAAGAGGTGTTTAGTTCGAAAAGGTGTAAGAGTGGTGATTGCGGGGGTCCAGGGGGCGGCAGCCCCCTGGCATGAAAAATAAATAATGGAAAGACGATATTAGGCATTACAAAAGAAGAAGGTGATTTTTTGGACTAACTTTTCATAAGAATGTTTGAGCGGAGCGAAGCGATTTTCGTATAGCTCTTTAGCAGACTTAGAGTTGCTTTCGAATAGATGTTAGTCTCTAACAGGTGTCTGCCCGGTCTAGCTTGCTAGGATGCGACGTGGCACGAAGTGCCACAGGATGCAGACTAGTACTATATTATAACGACGGGATGTTTGTCTGTTTGTCCGCTATTTACCGTCAAAACGAAAGTTCAGAGCAAAAAAAAAAAAAAAACACTTTTTGATATGTTGTAGGGAATGGTCTGAAACGTGGAGAAAACGTGGTCCGGTGAAAAGTCTGTTCGGAGATAGTGAAGTTATGACTGTGGGGAGGTGGAAAATGGCAGAATCGATATAACTCGGTTATTTTGAGAGATGGAGCGTCGGTGGGGGAAGAAGAAATGTTCCGTTTATTGCGGGGAACAAAGTTGCAGAAGAAAGTTTTTTTCTAACTTTTCATCGGGAGGTGGTAGAGTGGATTTTATGGGTTTTTTTGAGGGTCTGGAAAATGTTTTAAATTGTGGAGCGGCTGTTTTGGAAGGTGGTGAGGCGTGAGCGGGCTCAAATGAAAGGTATTGATGGTACGAAGCGAAGAAAAAAAACTGAAAAAAAATTGGATTCAATTTGTTGGAGTTAAGGTGGTAAGTAGGGTGTTTGACCAGCGACGGGAACACGTTTGTAATTTCGGAGCGGCTGTTTTAGAAGCTAGAGGGGCGTGTGAGGGTTTCAATGAAAGGTATGGATTGTACGAATCGAGGAAAAAAAAATTTAGGAAATTCGGATCAATTTCGAGCGAGTGACAGCTCTCCAAGTGGGCCATTTTTGAGCTACTCCAACGTACAGTGATCGATGATGATTTTGAGTTTTTCTTTGGGTGAAATGGATTTGTTTTCGGGGAAAGTTGTATGGGTTTGAGAGGTGAGTGGTGTGGTTGAATAGAAGTGAACACGGTGTACGCTTTTATGTGTGAGTGACCACCCCCTCGATTTTTTTTAACTTTTTGTGTGAAGCAGATGGAAAGTTGGTTTCTTCGGCAAAGTTGTTGGTTATTGAAAGAGTGGTTGTATGGAAGTGACCACAGTGTACGCTTTTAGGTAATAGTGACCACCCCCTCGATTTTTGTGACTTTTGATGTGAAGCATATGGAAAGTTGGTTTCTTCGACAAAGTTATTGGTTATCGAAAGAGTTGTCGTCTGAAAGTGACCACGGTGTCCGCTTTTGTGTGTGAGTGACCACCCCCTCGATTTTTGTAACTTTTTATGTGAAGCAGATGGAAAGTTGGTTTTTTCGGCATAATTGTTGGTTATCGAAAGAGTTGTCGTCTGAAAGTGACCACAGTGTCCGCTTTTGTGTGTGAGTGACCACCCCCTCGATTTTTGTAACTTTTTATGTGAAGCAGATGGAAAGTTGGTTTCTTCGGCAAAGTTATTGGTTATCGAAAGAGTTGTCGTCTGAAAGTGACCACAGTGTCCGCTTTTGTGTGTGAGTGACCACCCCCTCGATTTTTGTAACTTTTTATGTGAAGCAGATGGAAAGTTGGTTTCTTCGGCAAAGTTATTGGTTATCGAAAGAGTTGTCGTCTGAAAGTGACCACAGTGTCCCCTTTTGTGTGTGAGTGACCGACCCCTCGATTTTTGTAACTTTTTATGTGAAGCAGATGGAAAGTTGGTTTCTTCGGCAAAGTTGTTGTTAATTGAGAGAGTGTTTGTGCAGAAGTGACCACAGTGTACGCTTTTGTGTGTGAGTGACCACCCCCTCGATTTTTGTAACTTTTTGTGTGAAGCAGATGGGAGGATGGTTTCTTCGGCAAAGTTATTGGTTATCGAAAGTGTTGTCGTTTGAAAGTGACCACAGTGTACGCTTTTCTGTTTGAGTGACCACCCCCTCGATTTTGGTAACTTTTTGTGTGAAGCAGATGGAAAGTTGGTTTCTTCGGCAAAGTTGTTGGTTATTGAAAGAGTTGTTGTCTGAATGTGACCACAGTGTACGCTTTTGTGTGTGAGTGACCACCCCCTAGATTTTTGTAACTTTTTGTGTGAAGCAGATGGAAAGGTAGTTTCTTCGGCAAAGTTGTTCGGTATTGAAACAGTAGTTGTGGCATGAGTTGTAGAAGGGTACGGGATTCACCAAAAATTGATGGTTTTCAGCAGAGTGTAACACGGGAAGAGGTGTTTTGTTCGAAAAGGTGTAAGAGTGGTGATTGCGGGGGTCCAGGAGGCGGCAGCCCCTTGGCATGAAAAATATAAATAATGGAAAGACGATAGTAGGCGTTACAAAAGAAGAAGTTATTGTTTCGGGCTAACTTAACTGTAAAAATGTGGGAGTGTCACACGGGAAGAGGTGTTTAGTTCGAAAAGGTGGAAGAGTGGTGATTGCGGGGGTCCAGGGGGCGGCAGCCCCCTGGCATGAAAAATAAATAATAAAAAGACGATATTAGGCGTTACAAAAGATGAAGGTGTTGTTGCGGGCTAAGTTAACTGTAAAAATGTGGGAGTGTCACACGGGATGAGGTGTTTTGCATGAGAAGGTGTATTATAGGAGATTGCGGGGGTGCAGGGGGCGGCAGCCCCCTGGCATGAAAAATAAATAATGAAAAGACGATAGTAGGCATTACAAAAGAAGAAGGTGTTGTTTGGGGCTAACTTTTCATAAGAATGTTTGAGCGGAGCGAAGCTCCGCTCAAACCATTCGAATGCAGAGGGGTCGAAGACCCCGATCGTTATAAATGTGGGGGTGCCCTTATGGGCACGGGATACACCTAGTACTATATTATAACGACGAGATGTTTGTCTGTTTGTCCGCTATTTACCGTCAAAATGAAAGTTCAGAGCAAAAAAAAAAAAAAAAAAAAAAACACTTTTTGATATGTTGTAGGGAATGGTCTGAAACGTGGAGAAAACGTGGTCCGGTGAAAAGTCTGTTCGGAGATAGTGAAGTTATGACTGTGGGGAGGTGGAAAATGGCAGAATCGATATAACTCGGTCATTTTGAGAGTTGGAGCGTCGGTGGGGGAAGAAGAAATGTTCCGTTTATTGCGGGGAACAAAGTTGCAGAAGAAAGTTTTTTTCTAACTTTTCATCGGGAGGTGGTAGAGTGCATTTTATGGGTTTTTTTGAGGGTCCAGAAAATGTTTTAAATTGTCGAGCGGCTGTTTTGGAAGGTGGTGAGGCGTGTGAGACCTCAAATGAAAGGTATTGATGGTACGAAGCGAAGAAAAAAAAGTGGAAAAAAATTGGATTCAATTTGTTGGAGTTAAGGTGGTAAGTAGGGTGTTTGACCACCAACGGGAACACGTTTGTAATTGCGGAGCGGCTGTTTTAGAAGCTAGAGGGGCGTGTGAGGGTTTCAATGAAAGGTATGGATTGTACGAATCGAGGAAAAAAAAATTTAGGAAATTCGGATCAATTTCGAGCGAGTGACAGCTCTCCAAGTGGGCCATTTTTGAGCTACTCCAACGTACAGTGATCGATGATGATTTTGAGTTTTTCTTTGGGTGAAATGGATTTGTTTTCGGGGAAAGTTGAATGAGTTGTAGAGGTGAGTGGTGTGGCTGAATAGAAGTGAACACGGTGTACGCTTTTATGTGTGAGTGACCACCCCCTCGATTTTTGTAACTTTTTATGTGAAGCAGATGGAGAGTTGGTTTCTTCGGCAAAGTTGTTGGGTATTGAAAGAGTGGTTGTATGGAAGTGACCACAGTGTACGCTTTTGTGTGTGAGTGACCACCCCCTCGATTTTTGTAACTTTTTGTTTGAAGCAGATGGAAAGTTGGTTTCTTCGGCAAAGTTATTGGTTATCGAAAGAGTTGTCGTTTGAAAGTGACCACAGTGTACACTTTTGTGTGTGAGTGACCACCCCCTCGATTATTTTTTAACTTTTTATGTGAAGCAGATGGAAAGTTGGTTTCTTCGGCAAAATTGTTGGGTATTGAAAGAGTGGTTGTATGGAAGTGACCACAGTGTACGCTTTTAGGTAATAGTGACCACCCCCTCGATTTTTGTAACTTTTTGTGTGAAGCAGATGGAAAGTTGGTTTCTTCGGCAAAATTGTTGGTTATCGAAAGAGTTGTCGTCTGAAAGTGACCACAGTGTACACTTTTCTGTGTGAGTGACCACCCCCTCGATTTTTGTAACTTTTTATGTGAAGCAGATGGAAAGTTGGTTTCTTCGGCAAAGTTGTTGGTTCTTGAAAGAGTGGTTGTATGGAAGTGACCACAGGGTCCGCTTTTGTGTGTGAGTGACCACCCCCTCGATTTTTGTAACTTTTTATGTGAAGCAGATGGAAAGTTGGTTTCTTCGGCAAAGTTGTTGTTAATTGAGAGAGTGTTTGTGCAGAAGTGACCACAGTGTACGCTTTTGTGTGTGAGTGACCACCCCCTCGATTTTTGTAACTTTTTGTGTGAAGCAGATGGAAGGATGGTTTCTTCGGCAAAGTTATTGGTTATCGAAAAAGTTGTCGTTTGAAAGTGACCACAGTGTACGCTTTTCTGTTTGAGTGACCACCCCCTCGATTTTTGTAACTTTTTGTGTGAAGCAGATGGAAAGTTGGTTTCTTCGGCAAAGTTGTTGGTTATTGAAAGAGTTGTTGTCTGAATGTGACCACAGTGTACGCTTTTGTGTGTGAGTGACCACCCCCTAGATTTTTGTAATTTTTTGTGTGAAGCAGATGGAAAGTTCGTTTCTCCGGCAAAGTTGTTGGGTATTGAAAGATTGGTTGTATGGAAGTGACCACAGTGTACGCTTTTAGGTAATAGTGACCACCCCCTCGATTTTTGTAACTTTTTATGTGAAGCAGATGGAGAGTTGGTTTCTTCGGCAAAGTTGTTGGTTATCGAAAGAGTTGTCTACTGAAAGTGACCACAGTGTCCCCTTTTGTGTGTGAGTGACCACCCCCTCGATTTTTATAACTTTTTGTGTGAAGCAGATGGACAGTTGGTTTCTTCGACGAAGTTGTTGGTTAACGAAAGTGTTGTCGTCTGAAAGTGACCACAGTGTACGCTTTTGTGTGTGAGTGATCACCCCCTCAATTTTGTAAATTTTTGTGGGAAGCTGATGGAGAGTTGCTTTCTTCGGCAAAGTTGTTGGTTATCGAAAGAGTTGTCGTCTGAAAGTGACCACAGGGTCCGCTTTTGTGTGTGAGTGACCACCCCCTCGATTTTTGTAACTTTTATGTGAAGCAGATGGAAAGTTGGTTTCTTCGGCAAAGTTGTTGTTAATTGAGAGAGTGTTTGTGCAGAAGTGACCACAGTGTACGCTTTTGTGTGTGAGTGACCACCCCCTCGATTTTTGTAACTTTTTGTGTGAAGCAGATGGAAGGATGGTTTCTTCGGCAAAGTTATTGGTTATCGAAAGAGTTGTCGTCTGAAAGTGACCACAGTGTCCGCTTTTGTGTGTGAGTGACCGACCCCTCGATTTTTGTAACTTTTTATGTGAAGCAGATGGAAAGTTGGTTTCTTCGGCAAAGTTGTTGGTTATTGAAAGAGTTGTTGTCTGAATGTGACCACAGTGTATGCTTTTGTGTGTGAGTGACCACCCCCTAGATTTTTGTAACTTTTTGTGTGAAGCAGATGGAAAGGTAGTTTCTTCGGCAAAGTTGTTCGGTATTGAAACAGGAGTTGTGGCATGAGTTGTAGAAGGGTACGGGATTCACCAAAAATTGATGGTTTTCAGCAGAGTGTAACGCGGGAAGAGGTGTTTTGTTCGAAAAGGTGTAAGAGTGGTGATTGCGGGGGTCCAGGGGGCGGCAGCCCCTTGGCATGAAAAATATAAATAATGGAAAGACGATATTAGGCGTTACAAAAGAAGAAGTTATTGTTTCGGGCTAACTTAACTGTAAAAATGTGGGAGTGTCACACGGAAAGAGGTGTTTAGTTCGAAAAGGTGTAAGAGTGGTGATTGCGGGGGTCCAGGGGGCGGCAGCCCCTGGCATGAAAAATAAATAATGGAAAGACGATATTAGGCATTACAAAAGAAGAAGGTGATTTTTTGGACTAACTTTTCATAAGAATGTTTGAGCGGAGCGAAGCGATTTTCGTATAGCTCTTTAGCAGACTTAGAGTTGCTTTCGAATAGATGTTAGTCTCTAACAGGTGTCTGCCCGGTCTAGCTTGCTAGGATGCGACGTGGCACGAAGTGCCACAGGATGCAGACTAGTACATATTATAACGACGGGTGTTTGTCTTTCTTTCTTTCTTTCTTTCTGTCTGTTTGTCCGCTATTTACCGTCAAAATGAAAGTTCAGAGCAAAAAAAAAAAAAAAAAAAAAAACACTTTTTGATATGTTGTAGGGAAATGGTCTGAAACGTGGGAGAAACGTGGTCCGGGTGAAAAGTCTTCTCGGAGATAGTGAAGTTATGACTGTGGGGAGGTGGAAAATGGGAGAATCGGAATAACTCGGTTATTTTGAGAGATGGAGCGTCGGTGGGGGAAGAAGAAATGTTCCGTTTATTGCGGGGAACAAAGTTGCAGAAGAAAGTTTTTTCGAACTTCTCATCGGGAGGTGGTAGAGTGGATTTTATGGGTTTTTTTGAGGGTCTGGAAAATGTTTTTAAATTGTGGAGCGGCTGTTTTGGAAGGTGGTGAGGCGTGAGCGGGCTCAAATGAAAGGTATTTGATGGTACGAAGCGAAGAAAAAAAAGTGGAAAAAAATTGGGAGTCAATTTGTTGGAGTTAAGGTGGTAAGTAGGGTGTTTGACCACCAACGGGAACACGTTTTGTAATTGCGGAGCGGATGTTTTAGAAGCTAGAGGGGCGTGTGAGGGTTTCAATGAAAGGTATGGATTGTACGAATCGAGGAAAAAAAAATTTAGGAAATTCGGATCAATTTCGAGGCGAGTGACAGCTCTCAAGTGGGCCATTTTTGAGCTACTCCAACGTACAGTGATCGATGATGATTTTGAGTTTTTCTTTGGGTGAAATGGATTTGTTTTGGGAAAGTTGAATGGTTGAGAGGTGAGTGGTGTGGTTGAATAGAAGTGACACGGTGTACGCTTTTGTGTGTGAGTGACCACCCCCTCGATTTTTGTACTTTGTGTGAAGCAGATAGAGAGTTGGTTTCTTCGGCAAAGTTGTTGGTATTGAAAGAGTGGTTGTATGGAAGTGACCACAGTGTACGCTTTGTGTGTGAGTGACCACCCCCTCGATTTTTGTAACTTTTTATGTGAAGCAGATGGAAAGTTGGTTTCTTCGGCAAAGTTGTTGGTTATCGAAAGAGTTGTCGTTGAAAGTGACCACAGTGTACGCTTTTGTGTGTGAGTGACCACCCCTCGATTTTTGTAACTTTTTGTGTGAAGCAGATGGAAAGTTGGTTTCTTCGGCAAAGTTGTTGGTTATTGAAAGAGTTGTCGTTGAAAGTGACCACAGTGTACGCTTTTGTGTGTGAGTGACCACCCCTCGATTTTTGTAACTTTTTATGTGAAGCAGATGGAAAGTTGGTTTCTTCGGCAAAGTTGTTGGTTATTGAAAGAGTGTTGTATGAAGTGACCACAGTGTACGCTTTTGTGTGAGTGACCACCCCTCGATTTTTGTAACTTTTTGTGTGAAGCAGATGGAAAGTTGGTTTCTTCGGCAAAGTTGTTGGTTATTGAAAGAGTGGTTGTATGGAAGTGACCACAGTGTACGCTTTTGTGTAGTGACCACCCCTCGATTTTTGTAACTTTTTGTGTGAAGCAGATGGAAAGTTGGTTTCTTCGGCAAAGTTGTTGGTTATTGAAAGATGTTGTATGGAAGTGACCACAGTGTACGCTTTTGTGTGTGAGTGACCACCCCCTCGATTTTTGTAACTTTTTATGTGAAGCAGATGGAAAGTTGGTTTCTTCGGCAAAGTTGTTGGTTATTGAAAGAGTGGTTGTATGGAAGTGACCACAGTGTACGCTTTTTGTTGAGTGACCACCCCTCGATTTTTGTAACTTTTTATGTGAAGCAGATGGAAAGTTGGTTTCTTCGCAAAGTTTTTATTGAAAGAGTTGTCTCTGAAAGTGACCACAGTGTACGCTTTGTGTGTGAGTGACCACCCCCTAGATTTTTGTAACTTTTGTGAAGCAGATGGAAAGTAGTTCTTCGGCAAAGTTGTTCGGTATTGAAACAGGAGTTGTGGCATGAGTTGTAGAAGCGTACGGGATTCACCAAAAATTGATGGTTTTCAGCAGAGTGTAACACGGAAGAGGTGTTTTGTTCGAAAAGGTGTAAGAGTGGTGATTGGCGGGGGTCCAGGGGGCGGCAGCCCCTTGGCATGAAAAATATTAATGGAAAGACGATATTAGGCGTTACAAAAGAAGAAGTTATTGTTTCGGGCTAACTTAACTGTAAAAATGTGGGAGTGTCACACGGGAAGAGGTGTTTGTTGGAAAAGGTGTAAGAGTGGTGATTGCGGGGGTCCAGGGGCGGCAGCCCCCTGGCATGAAAAATAAATAATGAAAAGACGATATTAGGCATTAGGCATTAGGCATTAGCGGAGCGAAGCGATTTTCGTATAGCTCTTAGCAGACTTAGAGTTGCTTTCGAATAGATGTTAGTCTCTAACAGGTGTCTGCCCGGTCTAGCTTGCTAGGATGCGACGTGGCACGAAGTGCCACAGGATGCAGACTAGTAACATATTATAACGACGGGATGTTTGTCTTTCTTTCTTTCTTTCTTTCTGTCTGTTTGTCCGCTATTTACCGTCAAAATGAAAGTTCAGAGCAAAAAAAAAAAAAAAAAAAAACAATTTTTGATATGTTGTAGGGAATGGTCTGAAACGTGAGAAAACGTGGTCCGGTGAAAAGTCTGTTCGGAGATAGTGAAGTTATGACTGTGGGGAGGTGGAAAATGGCAGAATCGATATAACTCGGTTATTTTGAGAGATGGAGCGTCGGTGGGGGAAGAAGAAATGTTCCATTTATTGCGGTGAACAAAGTTGCAGAAGAAAGTTTTTTCTAACTTTTCATGGGGAGGTGGTAGAGTGCATTTTAAGGGTTTTTTGAGGGTCTGGAAAATGTTTTAAATTGTGGAGCGGCTGTTTTGGAAGGTGGTGAGGCGTGTGAGACCTCAAATGAAAGGTATTGATGGTACGAAGCGAAGAAAAAAAAGTGGAAAAAATTGGGTCAATTTGTTGGAGTTAAGGTGGTAAGTAGGGTGTTTGACCACCAACGGGAACACGTTTGTAATTGCGGAGCGGCTGTTTTAGAAGCTAGAGGGGCGTGTGAGGGTTTCAACGAAAGGTAACAATCCTACGAATCGAGGAAAAAAAAAATTTAGGAAATTCGGATCAATTTCGAGCGAGTGACAGCTCTCCAAGTGGGCCACTTTTGAGCTACTCCAACGTACAGTGATCGATGATGATTTTGAGTTTTTCTTTGGGTAACATGGATTTGTTTTCGGGAAAAGTTGAATGAGTTGTAGAGGTGAGTGGTGTGGTTGAATAGAAGTGTACGCTTTTGTGTGTGAGTGACCACCCCTCGATTTTTGTAACTTTTGTGTGACAGATGGAGAGTTCGTTTCTTCGGCAAAGTCTTAGAGTTTTGGGATTAAAAATAGAGCAGTATACACAAAAACTGGCAAAATTTGGGCACTATCACTTTTTTACTTATCTCGGAACTGTCACAGATGGAAGGATGGTTTCTTTGGCAAAGTCTTACAGTTTTGGTAGTAGAATACAGTCATATTAGTT
>NW_023503774.1:0-18030 GCF_014529535.1 Bradysia coprophila | reverse complement strand
TGTCAAATTTTTAATTTTATGTCTTATCGTTTTACTTTTTGATTCATTTTACAAAATAAAATTCACCTCAGCGGATGGATGGTGCTTTTTTGAGATATTTTTTGATTTAATCATTAAGAAAATGTACGCTACGCCGATGCTTGGGAACTGAATTTGGAATATTTCCTTTACGTGTACTGTCAAATTTTTAATTTTATGTCTTAACGTTTTACTCTTGATTCATTTTACAAAATAAAATTCACCTCAGCGATGGATGGTGCTTTTTCGAGATATTTTTTGATTTAATCATTAAGAAAATGTACGCTACGCCGATGCTTGGGAACTGAATTTGGAATTATTTCCTTTACGTGTACTGTCAAATTTTTAATTTTATGTCTTAACGTTTTACTCTTGATTCATTTTACAAAATAAAATTCACCTCAGCGATGGATGGTGCTTTTTCGAGATATTTTTTGATTTAATCATTAAGAAAATGTACGCTACGCCGATGCTTGGGAACTGAATTTGGAATTATTTCCTTTACGTGTACTGTCAAATTTTTAATTTTATGTCTTAACGTTTTACTCTTGATTCATTTTACAAAATAAAATTCACCTCAGCGATGGATGGTGCTTTTTCGAGATATTTTTTGATTTAATCATTAAGAAAATGTACGCTACGCCGATGCTTGGGAACTGAATTTGGAATTATTTCCTTTACGTGTACTGTCAAATTTTTAATTTTATGTCTTAACGTTTTACTCTTGATTCATTTTACAAAATAAAATTCACCTCAGCGATGGATGGTGCTTTTTCGAGATATTTTTTGATTTAATCATTAAGAAAATGTACGCTACGCCGATGCTTGGGAACTGAATTTGGAATTATTTCCTTTACGTGTACTGTCAAATTTTTAATTTTATGTCTTAACGTTTCACTCTTGATTCATTTTACAAAATAAAATTCACCTCAGCGATGGATGGTGCTTTTTCGAGATATTTTTTGATTTAATCATTAAGAAAATGTACGCTACGCCGATGCTTGGGAACTGAATTTGGAATTATTTCCTTTACGTGTAGCGTCAAATTTTTAATTTTATGTCTTAACGTTTCACTCTTGATTCATTTTACAAAATAAAATTCACCTCAGCGATGGATGGTGCTTTTTCGAGATATTTTTTGATTTAATCATTAAGAAAATGTACGCTACGCCGATGCTTGGGAACTGAATTTGGAATTATTTCCTTTACGTGTACTGTCAAATTTTTAATTTTATGTCTTAACGTTTTACTCTTGATTCATTTTACAAAATAAAATTCACCTCAGCGATGGATGGTGCTTTTTCGAGATATTTTTTGATTTAATCATTAAGAAAATGTACGCTACGCCGATGCTTGGGAACTGAATTTGGAATTATTTCCTTTACGTGTACTGTCAAATTTTTAATTTTATGTCTTAACGTTTTCACTCTTGATTCATTTTACAAAATAAAATTCACCTCAGCGATGGATGGTGCTTTTTCGAGATATTTTTTGATTTAATCATTAAGAAAATGTACGCTACGCCGATGCTTGGGAACTGAATTTGGAATTATTTCCTTTACGTGTAGCGTCAAATTTTTAATTTTATGTCTTAACGTTTTACTCTTGATTCATTTTACAAAATAAAATTCACCTCAGCGATGGATGGTGCTTTTTCGAGATATTTTTTGATTTAATCATTAAGAAAATGTACGCTACGCCGATGCTTGGGAACTGAATTTGGAATTATTTCCTTTACGTGTACTGTCAAATTTTTAATTTTATGTCTTAACGTTTTACTCTTGATTCATTTTACAAAATAAAATTCACCTCAGCGATGGATGGTGCTTTTTCGAGATATTTTTTGATTTAATCATTAAGAAAATGTACGCTACGCCGATGCTTGGGAACTGAATTTGGAATTATTTCCTTTACGTGTACTGTCAAATTTTTAATTTTATGTCTTAACGTTTTACTCTTGATTCATTTTACAAAATAAAATTCACCTCAGCGATGGATGGTGCTTTTTCGAGATATTTTTTGATTTAATCATTAAGAAAATGTACGCTACGCCGATGCTTGGGAACTGAATTTGGAATTATTTCCTTTACGTGTACTGTCAAATTTTTAATTTTATGTCTTAACGTTTTCACTCTTGATTCATTTTACAAAATAAAATTCACCTCAGCGATGGATGGTGCTTTTTCGAGATATTTTTTGATTTAATCATTAAGAAAATGTACGCTACGCCGATGCTTGGGAACTGAATTTGGAATTATTTCCTTTACGTGTACTGTCAAATTTTTAATTTTATGTCTTAACGTTTTACTCTTGATTCATTTTACAAAATAAAATTCACCTCAGCGATGGATGGTGCTTTTTCGAGATATTTTTTGATTTAATCATTAAGAAAATGTACGCTACGCCGATGCTTGGGAACTGAATTTGGAAATATTTCCTTTACGTGTACTGTCAAATTTTTAATTTTATGTCTTAACGTTTTACTCTTGATTCATTTTACAAAATAAAATTCACCTCAGCGATGGATGGTGCTTTTTCGAGATATTTTTTGATTTAATCATTAAGAAAATGTACGCTACGCCGATGCTTGGGAACTGAATTTGGAATTATTTCCTTTACGTGTACTGTCAAATTTTTAATTTTATGTCTTAACGTTTTACTCTTGATTCATTTTACAAAATAAAATTCACCTCAGCGATGGATGGTGCTTTTTCGAGATATTTTTTGATTTAATCATTAAGAAAATGTACGCTACGCCGATGCTTGGGAACTGAATTTGGAATTATTTCCTTTACGTGTACTGTCAAATTTTTAATTTTATGTCTTAACGTTTTACTCTTGATTCATTTTACAAAATAAAATTCACCTCAGCGATGGATGGTGCTTTTTCGAGATATTTTTTGATTTAATCATTAAGAAAATGTACGCTACGCCGATGCTTGGGAACTGAATTTGGAATTATTTCCTTTACGTGTACTGTCAAATTTTTAATTTTATGTCTTAACGTTTTACTCTTGATTCATTTTACAAAATAAAATTCACCTCAGCGATGGATGGTGCTTTTTCGAGATATTTTTTGATTTAATCATTAAGAAAATGTACGCTACGCCGATGCTTGGGAACTGAATTTGGAATTATTTCCTTTACGTGTAGCGTCAAATTTTTAATTTTATGTCTTAACGTTTTCACTCTTGATTCATTTTACAAAATAAAATTCACCTCAGCGATGGATGGTGCTTTTTCGAGATATTTTTTGATTTAATCATTAAGAAAATGTACGCTACGCCGATGCTTGGGAACTGAATTTGGAATTATTTCCTTTACGTGTACTGTCAAATTTTTAATTTTATGTCTTAACGTTTCACTCTTGATTCATTTTACAAAATAAAATTCACCTCAGCGATGGATGGTGCTTTTTCGAGATATTTTTTGATTTAATCATTAAGAAAATGTACGCTACGCCGATGCTTGGGAACTGAATTTGGAATTATTTCCTTTACGTGTAGCTGTCAAATTTTTAATTTTATGTCTTAACGTTTCACTCTTGATTCATTTTACAAAATAAAATTCACCTCAGCGATGGATGGTGCTTTTTCGAGATATTTTTTGATTTAATCATTAAGAAAATGTACGCTACGCCGATGCTTGGGAACTGAATTTGGAATTATTTCCTTTACGTGTAGCGTCAAATTTTTAATTTTATGTCTTAACGTTTCACTCTTGATTCATTTTACAAAATAAAATTCACCTCAGCGATGGATGGTGCTTTTTCGAGATATTTTTTGATTTAATCATTAAGAAAATGTACGCTACGCCGATGCTTGGGAACTGAATTTGGAATTATTTCCTTTACGTGTAGCGTCAAATTTTTAATTTTATGTCTTAACGTTTCACTCTTGATTCATTTTACAAAATAAAATTCACCTCAGCGATGGATGGTGCTTTTTCGAGATATTTTTTGATTTAATCATTAAGAAAATGTACGCTACGCCGATGCTTGGGAACTGAATTTGGAATTATTTCCTTTACGTGTACGTCAAATTTTTAATTTTATGTCTTAACGTTTCACTCTTGATTCATTTTACAAAATAAAATTCACCTCAGCGATGGATGGTGCTTTTTCGAGATATTTTTTGATTTAATCATTAAGAAAATGTACGCTACGCCGATGCTTGGGAACTGAATTTGGAATTATTTCCTTTACGTGTAGCGTCAAATTTTTAATTTTATGTCTTAACGTTTCACTCTTGATTCATTTTACAAAATAAAATTCACCTCAGCGATGGATGGTGCTTTTTCGAGATATTTTTTGATTTAATCATTAAGAAAATGTACGCTACGCCGATGCTTGGGAACTGAATTTGGAATTATTTCCTTTACGTGTAGCGTCAAATTTTTAATTTTATGTCTTAACGTTTTCACTCTTGATTCATTTTACAAAATAAAATTCACCTCAGCGATGGATGGTGCTTTTTCGAGATATTTTTTGATTTAATCATTAAGAAAATGTACGCTACGCCGATGCTTGGGAACTGAATTTGGAATTATTTCCTTTACGTGTACTGTCAAATTTTTAATTTTATGTCTTAACGTTTTACTCTTGATTCATTTTACAAAATAAAATTCACCTCAGCGATGGATGGTGCTTTTTCGAGATATTTTTTGATTTAATCATTAAGAAAATGTACGCTACGCCGATGCTTGGGAACTGAATTTGGAATTATTTCCTTTACGTGTAGCTGTCAAATTTTTAATTTTATGTCTTAACGTTTCACTCTTGATTCATTTTACAAAATAAAATTCACCTCAGCGATGGATGGTGCTTTTTCGAGATATTTTTTGATTTAATCATTAAGAAAATGTACGCTACGCCGATGCTTGGGAACTGAATTTGGAATTATTTCCTTTACGTGTACTGTCAAATTTTTAATTTTATGTCTTAACGTTTTACTCTTGATTCATTTTACAAAATAAAATTCACCTCAGCGATGGATGGTGCTTTTTCGAGATATTTTTTGATTTAATCATTAAGAAAATGTACGCTACGCCGATGCTTGGGAACTGAATTTGGAATTATTTCCTTTACGTGTACTGTCAAATTTTTAATTTTATGTCTTAACGTTTTACTCTTGATTCATTTTACAAAATAAAATTCACCTCAGCGATGGATGGTGCTTTTTCGAGATATTTTTTGATTTAATCATTAAGAAAATGTACGCTACGCCGATGCTTGGGAACTGAATTTGGAATTATTTCCTTTACGTGTACTGTCAAATTTTTAATTTTATGTCTTAACGTTTTACTCTTGATTCATTTTACAAAATAAAATTCACCTCAGCGATGGATGGTGCTTTTTCGAGATATTTTTTGATTTAATCATTAAGAAAATGTACGCTACGCCGATGCTTGGGAACTGAATTTGGAATTATTTCCTTTACGTGTACTGTCAAATTTTTAATTTTATGTCTTAACGTTTTCACTCTTGATTCATTTTACAAAATAAAATTCACCTCAGCGATGGATGGTGCTTTTTCGAGATATTTTTTGATTTAATCATTAAGAAAATGTACGCTACGCCGATGCTTGGGAACTGAATTTGGAATTATTTCCTTTACGTGTACGTCAAATTTTTAATTTTATGTCTTAACGTTTTACTCTTGATTCATTTTACAAAATAAAATTCACCTCAGCGATGGATGGTGCTTTTTCGAGATATTTTTTGATTTAATCATTAAGAAAATGTACGCTACGCCGATGCTTGGGAACTGAATTTGGAATTATTTCCTTTACGTGTACTGTCAAATTTTTAATTTTATGTCTTAACGTTTTACTCTTGATTCATTTTACAAAATAAAATTCACCTCAGCGATGGATGGTGCTTTTTCGAGATATTTTTTGATTTAATCATTAAGAAAATGTACGCTACGCCGATGCTTGGGAACTGAATTTGGAATTATTTCCTTTACGTGTACCGTCAAATTTTTAATTTTATGTCTTAACGTTTTACTCTTGATTCATTTTACAAAATAAAATTCACCTCAGCGATGGATGGTGCTTTTTCGAGATATTTTTTGATTTAATCATTAAGAAAATGTACGCTACGCCGATGCTTGGGAACTGAATTTGGAATTATTTCCTTTACGTGTACGTCAAATTTTTAATTTTATGTCTTAACGTTTTACTCTTGATTCATTTTACAAAATAAAATTCACCTCAGCGATGGATGGTGCTTTTTCGAGATATTTTTTGATTTAATCATTAAGAAAATGTACGCTACGCCGATGCTTGGGAACTGAATTTGGAATTATTTCCTTTACGTGTACTGTCAAATTTTTAATTTTATGTCTTAACGTTTTACTCTTGATTCATTTTACAAAATAAAATTCACCTCAGCGATGGATGGTGCTTTTTCGAGATATTTTTTGATTTAATCATTAAGAAAATGTACGCTACGCCGATGCTTGGGAACTGAATTTGGAATTATTTCCTTTACGTGTAGCGTCAAATTTTTAATTTTATGTCTTAACGTTTCACTCTTGATTCATTTTACAAAATAAAATTCACCTCAGCGATGGATGGTGCTTTTTCGAGATATTTTTTGATTTAATCATTAAGAAAATGTACGCTACGCCGATGCTTGGGAACTGAATTTGGAATTATTTCCTTTACGTGTACTGTCAAATTTTTAATTTTATGTCTTAACGTTTCACTCTTGATTCATTTTACAAAATAAAATTCACCTCAGCGATGGATGGTGCTTTTTCGAGATATTTTTTGATTTAATCATTAAGAAAATGTACGCTACGCCGATGCTTGGGAACTGAATTTGGAAATATTTCCTTTACGTGTACTGTCAAATTTTTAATTTTATGTCTTAACGTTTTACTCTTGATTCATTTTACAAAATAAAATTCACCTCAGCGATGGATGGTGCTTTTTCGAGATATTTTTTGATTTAATCATTAAGAAAATGTACGCTACGCCGATGCTTGGGAACTGAATTTGGAATTATTTCCTTTACGTGTAGCGTCAAATTTTTAATTTTATGTCTTAACGTTTCACTCTTGATTCATTTTACAAAATAAAATTCACCTCAGCGATGGATGGTGCTTTTTCGAGATATTTTTTGATTTAATCATTAAGAAAATGTACGCTACGCCGATGCTTGGGAACTGAATTTGGAATTATTTCCTTTACGTGTAGCGTCAAATTTTTAATTTTATGTCTTAACGTTTCACTCTTGATTCATTTGACAAAATAAAATTCACCTCAGTGATGGATGGTGCTTTTTCGAGACATTTTTTGATTTAATCATTAGGAAAATGTACGCTACGCCGATGCTTGGGAACTGAATTTGGAATTATTTCCTTTACGTGTAGCGTCAAATTTTTAATTTTATGTCTTAACGTTTCACTCTTGATTCATTTTACAAAATAAAATTCACCTCAGCGATGGATGGTGCTTTTTCGAGATATTTTTTGATTTAATCATTAAGAAAATGTACGCTACGCCGATGCTTGGGAACTGAATTTGGAATTATTTCCTTTACGTGTAGCGTCAAATTTTTAATTTTATGTCTTAACGTTTCACTCTTGATTCATTTTACAAAATAAAATTCACCTCAGCGATGGATGGTGCTTTTTCGAGATATTTTTTGATTTAATCATTAAGAAAATGTACGCTACGCCGATGCTTGGGAACTGAATTTGGAATTATTTCCTTTACGTGTAGCGTCAAATTTTTAATTTTATGTCTTAACGTTTCACTCTTGATTCATTTTACAAAATAAAATTCACCTCAGCGATGGATGGTGCTTTTTCGAGATATTTTTTGATTTAATCATTAAGAAAATGTACGCTACGCCGATGCTTGGGAACTGAATTTGGAATTATTTCCTTTACGTGTAGCGTCAAATTTTTAATTTTATGTCTTAACGTTTCACTCTTGATTCATTTTACAAAATAAAATTCACCTCAGCGATGGATGGTGCTTTTTCGAGATATTTTTTGATTTAATCATTAAGAAAATGTACGCTACGCCGATGCTTGGGAACTGAATTTGGAAATATTTCCTTTACGTGTACTGTCAAATTTTTAATTTTATGTCTTAACGTTTTACTCTTGATTCATTTTACAAAATAAAATTCACCTCAGCGATGGATGGTGCTTTTTCGAGATATTTTTTGATTTAATCATTAAGAAAATGTACGCTACGCCGATGCTTGGGAACTGAATTTGGAATTATTTCCTTTACGTGTACTGTCAAATTTTTAATTTTATGTCTTAACGTTTTACTCTTGATTCATTTTACAAAATAAAATTCACCTCAGCGATGGATGGTGCTTTTTCGAGATATTTTTTGATTTAATCATTAAGAAAATGTACGCTACGCCGATGCTTGGGAACTGAATTTGGAATTATTTCCTTTACGTGTACTGTCAAATTTTTAATTTTATGTCTTAACGTTTCACTCTTGATTCATTTTACAAAATAAAATTCACCTCAGCGATGGATGGTGCTTTTTCGAGATATTTTTTGATTTAATCATTAAGAAAATGTACGCTACGCCGATGCTTGGGAACTGAATTTGGAATTATTTCCTTTACGTGTACTGTCAAATTTTTAATTTTATGTCTTAACGTTTTACTCTTGATTCATTTTACAAAATAAAATTCACCTCAGCGATGGATGGTGCTTTTTCGAGATATTTTTTGATTTAATCATTAAGAAAATGTACGCTATGCCGATGCTTGGGAACTGAATCTGGAATTATTTCCTTTACGTGTACTGTCAAATTTTTAATTTTATGTCTTAACGTTTTACTCTTGATTCATTTTACAAAATAAAATTCACCTCAGCGATGGATGGTGCTTTTTCGAGATATTTTTTGATTTAATCATTAAGAAAATGTACGCTATGCCGATGCTTGGGAACTGAATCTGGAATTATTTCCTTTACGTGTACCGTCAAATTTTTAATTTTATGTCTTAACGTTTTACTCTTGATTCATTTTACAAAATAAAATTCACCTCAGCGATGGATGGTGCTTTTTCGAGATATTTTTTGATTTAATCATTAAGAAAATGTACGCTATGCCGATGCTTGGGAACTGAATCTGGAATTATTTCCTTTACGTGTACTGTCAAATTTTTAATTTTATGTCTTAACGTTTTACTCTTGATTCATTTTACAAAATAAAATTCACCTCAGCGATGGATGGTGCTTTTTCGAGATATTTTTTGATTTAATCATTAAGAAAATGTACGCTATGCCGATGCTTGGGAACTGAATCTGGAATTATTTCCTTTACGTGTACCGTCAAATTTTTAATTTTATGTCTTAACGTTTTACTCTTGATTCATTTTACAAAATAAAATTCACCTCAGCGATGGATGGTGCTTTTTCGAGATATTTTTTGATTTAATCATTAAGAAAATGTACGCTATGCCGATGCTTGGGAACTGAATTTGGAATTATTTCCTTTACGTGTACCGTCAAATTTTTAATTTTATGTCTTAACGTTTTACTCTTGATTCATTTTACAAAATAAAATTCACCTCAGCGATGGATGGTGCTTTTTCGAGATATTTTTTGATTTAATCATTAAGAAAATGTACGCTATGCCGATGCTTGGGAACTGAATCTGGAATTATTTCCTTTACGTGTACCGTCAAATTTTTAATTTTATGTCTTAACGTTTTACTCTTGATTCATTTTACAAAATAAAATTCACCTCAGCGATGGATGGTGCTTTTTCGAGATATTTTTTGATTTAATCATTAAGAAAATGTACGCTACGCCGATGCTTGGGAACTGAATTCGGAACTATTTCCTTTACGTGTACCGTCAAATTTTTAATTTTATGTCTTAACGTTTTACTCTTGATTCATTTTACAAAATAAAATTCACCTCAGCGATGGATGGTGCTTTTTCGAGATATTTTTTGATTTAATCATTAAGAAAATGTACGCTATGCCGATGCTTGGGAACTGAATCTGGAATTATTTCCTTTACGTGTACCGTCAAATTTTTAATTTTATGTCTTAACGTTTTACTCTTGATTCATTTTACAAAATAAAATTCACCTCAGCGATGGATGGTGCTTTTTCGAGATATTTTTTGATTTAATCATTAAGAAAATGTACGCTATGCCGATGCTTGGGAACTGAATCTGGAATTATTTCCTTTACGTGTACTGTCAAATTTTTAATTTTATGTCTTAACGTTTTACTCTTGATTCATTTTACAAAATAAAATTCACCTCAGCGATGGATGGTGCTTTTTCGAGATATTTTTTGATTTAATCATTAAGAAAATGTACGCTATGCCGATGCTTGGGAACTGAATCTGGAATTATTTCCTTTACGTGTACCGTCAAATTTTTAATTTTATGTCTTAACGTTTTACTCTTGATTCATTTTACAAAATAAAATTCACCTCAGCGATGGATGGTGCTTTTTCGAGATATTTTTTGATTTAATCATTAAGAAAATGTACGCTATGCCGATGCTTGGGAACTGAATCTGGAATTATTTCCTTTACGTGTACCGTCAAATTTTTAATTTTATGTCTTAACGTTTTACTCTTGATTCATTTTACAAAATAAAATTCACCTCAGCGATGGATGGTGCTTTTTCGAGATATTTTTTGATTTAATCATTAAGAAAATGTACGCTATGCCGATGCTTGGGAACTGAATCTGGAATTATTTCCTTTACGTGTACCGTCAAATTTTTAATTTTATGTCTTAACGTTTTACTCTTGATTCATTTTACAAAATAAAATTCACCTCAGCGATGGATGGTGCTTTTTCGAGATATTTTTTGATTTAATCATTAAGAAAATGTACGCTATGCCGATGCTTGGGAATTGAATCTGGAATTATTTCCTTTACGTGTACCGTCAAATTTTTAATTTTATGTCTTAACGTTTTACTCTTGATTCATTTTACAAAATAAAATTCACCTCAGCGATGGATGGTGCTTTTTCGAGATATTTTTTGATTTAATCATTAAGAAAATGTACGCTACGCCGATGCTTGGGAACTGAATTTGGAATTATTTCCTTTACGTGTAGCGTCAAATTTTTAATTTTATGTCTTAACGATTCACTCTTGATTCATTTTACAAAATAAAATTCACCTCAGCGATGGATGGTGCTTTTTCGAGATATTTTTTGATTTAATCATTAAGAAAATGTCGACATTGGAGGCTATTACGAATGTGAGATTAGAAGGTTTGTCGTGGGATCAGGCATCTCTTCTTTTCTTATGGTGGTATAGGTATTAGGAGAGTTGAGGATTTGGCAATACCGGCCTATTTATCATCTGTTTATTCATCGTCAGAATTGTGTGATGTCATACTCCAAAAGTTTAACTTAAAATATTAATGATCAGATTTTACAATTAATCGATGAAATTCCACGCAATTTTGTTCCAGAAACCGATACGCTTAAAAAAGAACAAAGGAATTGGGATCTTCCGAAGATCAAACATCAATTCGATGAGTTGTTTGAAAATGGTGATCTTAGGACTCGTGCACGATTACTTGCGTCATCAACTAAAGAATCTTCAAAGTGGCTGCAAGTGATCCCATCGAGTCAATTGGGATTGTTATTGGATAACAACTCTGCCAGAATTGCTGTTGGACTTAGAGTAGGTTCAAAATTATGTGAGGAACACAAATGTATTTGCGGTAAAATGGTAGAAAGAGATGGTTTACATGGTCTATCTTGCGCTAAATGCGCAGAAGGAAAATTTGCTAGACATGATACTATGAATAACATCTTCGCTCATGCTTTCTCTAGTGCAGGTGTCCAAATATTATACAGCCCAGGTGTGTCAAGAGATGATGGTAAAAGACCAGACGGCATGACGTTGATACCGTGGAGTCATGGTAAATCACTCTTGTGGGATGTGACTGTGAGGGATACTATGGCTGCTTCTTATATTAACGATTCTTCAAAGAAAGCTCGCACAATAGCAGACAAAGCTGAGAGACATAAGCATAACCATTATATTTCTCTAAAACAAATTATTTACTAACACCACTCGCTTTCGAGACGCTAGTTGTATGGCCTAGAAACAAAGAAATTCATAGACAAATTGGTTCTTTAATGAAAAAGCAACTGGTGAAGCTAAATCGAAAGATTATCTTTTACAAAGATTATCAATCGCGATACAACGTGGAAATGCCGCTTGCATTTTGGAACATTAGGAAGAAGAAAATTGATGATTTTTATTTATTGTAAATTTTTTTTTTATATGAAAAGATCGATTTTTTACTGGCTGCGCCACTATTGTGAGCAGTCTTTTTTGTCGCATCAATATAAATAAATAAATTAAGAAAATGTACGATACGCCGATGCTTGGGAACTGAATTTGGAATTATTTCCTTTACGTGTACCGTCAAATTTTTAATTTTATGTCTTAACGTTTTACTCTTGATTCATTTTACAAATCAAAATTCACCTCAGCGATGGATGGTGCTTTTTCGAGATATTTTTTGATTTAATCATTAAGAAAATGTACGATACGCCGATGCTTGGGAACTGAATTTGGAATTATTTCCTTTACGTGTACTGTCAAATTTTTAATTTTATGTCTTAACGTTTCACTCTTGATTCATTTTACAAAATAAAATTCACCTCAGCGATGGATGGTGCTTTTTCGAGATATTTTTTGATTTAATCATTAAGAAAATGTACGATACGCCGATGCTTGGGAACTGAATTTGGAATTATTTCCTTTACGTGTACTGTCAAATTTTTAATTTTATGTCTTAACGTTTCACTCTTGATTCATTTTACAAAATAAAATTCACCTCAGCGATGGATGGTGCTTTTTCGAGATATTTTTTGATTTAATCATTAAGAAAATGTACGATACGCCGATGCTTGGGAACTGAATTTGGAATTATTTCCTTTACGTGTACCGTCAAATTTTTAATTTTATGTCTTAACGTTTCACTCTTGATTCATTTTAGAAAATAAAATTCACCTCAGCGATGGATGGTGCTTTTTCGAGATATTTTTTGATTTAATCATTAAGAAAATGTACGCTACGCCGATGCTTGGGAACTGAATTTGGAATTATTTCCTTTACGTGTACTGTCAAATTTTTAATTTTATGTCTTAACGTTTCACTCTTGATTCATTTTACAAAATAAAATTCACCTCAGCGATGGATGGTGCTTTTTCGAGATATTTTTTGATTTAATCATTAAGAAAATGTACGCTACGCCGATGCTTGGGAACTGAATTTGGAATTATTTCCTTTACGTGTACTGTCAAATTTTTAATTTTATGTCTTAACGTTTCACTCTTGATTCATTTTACAAAATAAAATTCACCTCAGCGATGGATGGTGCTTTTTCGAGATATTTTTTGATTTAATCATTAAGAAAATGTACGCTACGCCGATGCTTGGGAACTGAATTTGGAATTATTTCCTTTACGTGTACTGTCAAATTTTTAATTTTATGTCTTAACGTTTCACTCTTGATTCATTTTACAAAATAAAATTCACCTCAGCGATGGATGGTGCTTTTTCGAGATATTTTTTGATTTAATCATTAAGAAAATGTACGCTACGCCGATGCTTGGGAACTGAATTTGGAATTATTTCCTTTACGTGTAGCGTCAAATTTTTAATTTTATGTCTTAACGTTTCACTCTTGATTCATTTTACAAAATAAAATTCACCTCAGCGATGGATGGTGCTTTTTCGAGATATTTTTTGATTTAATCATTAAGAAAATGTACGCTACGCCGATGCTTGGGAACTGAATTTGGAATTATTTCCTTTACGTGTAGCGTCAAATTTTTAATTTTATGTCTTAACGTTTCACTCTTGATTCATTTTACAAAATAAAATTCACCTCAGCGATGGATGGTGCTTTTTCGAGATATTTTTTGATTTAATCATTAAGAAAATGTACGCATACGCCGATGCTTGGGAACTGAATTTGGAATTATTTCCTTTACGTGTAGCGTCAAATTTTTAATTTTATGTCTTAACGTTTCACTCTTGATTCATTTTACAAAATAAAATTCACCTCAGCGATGGATGGTGCTTTTTCGAGATATTTTTTGATTTAATCATTAAGAAAATGTACGCTACGCCGATGCTTGGGAACTGAATTTGGAATTATTTCCTTTACGTGTACTGTCAAATTTTTAATTTTATGTCTTAACGTTTCACTCTTGATTCATTTTACAAAATAAAATTCACCTCAGCGATGGATGGTGCTTTTTCGAGATATTTTTTGATTTAATCATTAAGAAAATGTACGCTACGCCGATGCTTGGGAACTGAATTTGGAATTATTTCCTTTACGTGTAGCGTCAAATTTTTAATTTTATGTCTTAACGTTTCACTCTTGATTCATTTTACAAAATAAAATTCACCTCAGCGATGGATGGTGCTTTTTCGAGATATTTTTTGATTTAATCATTAAGAAAATGTACGCTACGCCGATGCTTGGGAACTGAATTTGGAATTATTTCCTTTACGTGTACTGTCAAATTTTTAATTTTATGTCTTAACGTTTTACTCTTGATTCATTTTACAAAATAAAATTCACCTCAGCGATGGATGGTGCTTTTTCGAGATATTTTTTGATTTAATCATTAAGAAAATGTACGCTACGCCGATGCTTGGGAACTGTTTGGAATTTTTTTTTTTTGGATTACTGAATTTGGAATTATTTCCTTTACGTGTAGCGTCAAATTTTTAATTTTATGTCTTAACGTTTCACTCTTGATTCATTTTACAAAATAAAATTCACCTCAGCGATGGATGGTGCTTTTTCGAGATATTTTTTGATTTAATCATTAAGAAAATGTACGCTACGCCGATGCTTGGGAACTGAATTTGGAATTATTTCCTTTACGTGTAGCGTCAAATTTTTAATTTTATGTCTTAACGTTTCACTCTTGATTCATTTTACAAAATAAAATTCACCTCAGCGATGGATGGTGCTTTTTCGAGATATTTTTTGATTTAATCATTAAGAAAATGTACGCTACGCCGATGCTTGGGAACTGAATTTGGAAATTATTTCCTTTACGTGTACCGTCAAATTTTTAATTTTATGTCTTAACGTTTTACTCTTGATTCATTTTACAAAATAAAATTCACCTCAGCGATGGATGGTGCTTTTTCGAGATATTTTTTGATTTAATCATTAAGAAAATGTACGCTACGCCGATGCTTGGGAACTGAATTTGGAATTATTTCCTTTACGTGTAGCGTCAAATTTTTAATTTTATGTCTTAACGTTTTACTCTTGATTCATTTTACAAAATAAAATTCACCTCAGCGATGGATGGTGCTTTTTCGAGATATTTTTTGATTTAATCATTAAGAAAATGTACGCTACGCCGATGCTTGGGAACTGAATTTGGAATTATTTCCTTTACGTGTACTGTCAAATTTTTAATTTTATGTCTTAACGTTTTACTCTTGATTCATTTTACAAAATAAAATTCACCTCAGCGATGGATGGTGCTTTTTCGAGATATTTTTTGATTTAATCATTAAGAAAATGTACGCTACGCCGATGCTTGGGAACTGAATTTGGAATTATTTCCTTTACGTGTAGCGTCAAATTTTTAATTTTATGTCTTAACGTTTTACTCTTGATTCATTTTACAAAATAAAATTCACCTCAGCGATGGATGGTGCTTTTTCGAGATATTTTTTGATTTAATCATTAAGAAAATGTACGCTACGCCGATGCTTGGGAACTGAATTTGGAATTATTTCCTTTACGTGTAGCCGTCAAATTTTTAATTTTATGTCTTAACGTTTTACTCTTGATTCATTTTACAAAATAAAATTCACCTCAGCGATGGATGGTGCTTTTTCGAGATATTTTTTGATTTAATCATTAAGAAAATGTACGCTACGCCGATGCTTGGGAACTGAATTTGGAATTATTTCCTTTACGTGTACTGTCAAATTTTTAATTTTATGTCTTAACGTTTTACTCTTGATTCATTTTACAAAATAAAATTCACCTCAGCGATGGATGGTGCTTTTTCGAGATATTTTTTGATTTAATCATTAAGAAAATGTACGCTACGCCGATGCTTGGGAACTGAATTTGGAATTATTTCCTTTACGTGTAGCTGTCAAATTTTTAATTTTATGTCTTAACGTTTTCACTCTTGATTCATTTTACAAAATAAAATTCACCTCAGCGATGGATGGTGCTTTTTCGAGATATTTTTTGATTTAATCATTAAGAAAATGTACGCTACGCCGATGCTTGGGAACTGAATTTGGAATTATTTCCTTTACGTGTACCGTCAAATTTTTAATTTTATGTCTTAACGTTTTACTCTTGATTCATTTTACAAAATAAAATTCACCTCAGCGATGGATGGTGCTTTTTCGAGATATTTTTTGATTTAATCATTAAGAAAATGTACGCTACGCCGATGCTTGGGAACTGAATTTGGAATTATTTCCTTTACGTGTAGCGTCAAATTTTTAATTTTATGTCTTAACGTTTTACTCTTGATTCATTTTACAAAATAAAATTCACCTCAGCGATGGATGGTGCTTTTTCGAGATATTTTTTGATTTAATCATTAAGAAAATGTACGCTACGCCGATGCTTGGGAACTGAATTTGGAATTATTTCCTTTACGTGTACCGTCAAATTTTTAATTTTATGTCTTAACGTTTTACTCTTGATTCATTTTACAAAATAAAATTCACCTCAGCGATGGATGGTGCTTTTTCGAGATATTTTTTGATTTAATCATTAAGAAAATGTACGCTATCGCCGATGCTTGGGAACTGAATTTGGAATTATTTCCTTTACGTGTACCGTCAAATTTTTAATTTTATGTCTTAACGTTTTACTCTTGATTCATTTTACAAAATAAAATTCACCTCAGCGATGGATGGTGCTTTTTCGAGATATTTTTTGATTTAATCATTAAGAAAATGTACGCTACGCCGATGCTTGGGAACTGAATTTGGAATTATTTCCTTTACGTGTAGCGTCAAATTTTTAATTTTATGTCTTAACGTTTCACTCTTGATTCATTTTACAAAATAAAATTCACCTCAGCGATGGATGGTGCTTTTTCGAGATATTTTTTGATTTAATCATTAAGAAAATGTACGCTACGCCGATGCTTGGGAACTGAATTTGGAATTATTTCCTTTACGTGTACTGTCAAATTTTTAATTTTATGTCTTAACGTTTCACTCTTGATTCATTTTACAAAATAAAATTCACCTCAGCGATGGATGGTGCTTTTTCGAGATATTTTTTGATTTAATCATTAAGAAAATGTACGATACGCCGATGCTTGGGAACTGAATCTGGAATTATTTACTTTACGTGTACTGTCAAATTTTTAATTTTATGTCTTAACGTTTTACTCTTGATTCATTTTACAAAATAAAATTCACCTCAGCGATGGATGGTGCTTTTTCGAGATATTTTTTGATTTAATCATTTAGAAAATGTACGCTACGCCGATGCTTGGGAACTGAATTCGGAACTATTTCCTTTACGTGTACCGTCAAATTTTTAATTTTATGTCTTAACGTTTCACTCTTGATTCATTTTACAAAATAAAATTCACCTCAGCGATGGATGGTGCTTTTTCGAGATATTTTTGGTTTAATCATTAGGAAAATGTACGATACGCCGATGCTTGGGAACTGAATTTGGAATTATTTCCTTTACGTGTAGCGTCAAATTTTTAATTTTATGTCTTAACGTTTCACTCTTGATTCATTTTACAAAATAAAATTCACCTCAGCGATGGATGGTGCTTTTTCGAGATATTTTTTGATTTAATCATTAAGGAAAATGTACGCTACGCCGATGCTTGGGAACTGAATTTGGAATTATTTCCTTTACGTGTAGCCGTCAAATTTTTAATTTTATGTCTTAACGTTTCACTCTTGATTCATTTTACAAAATAATTCACCTCAAGCGATGATGGTGCCTTTTCGAGATTATTTTTGATTCTAATCATTAAGAAA
>NW_023503773.1:0-39667 GCF_014529535.1 Bradysia coprophila | reverse complement strand
ATCATTAACGAAACTGTTCATGATACTCATGGCTTTGCTCGAAATACCAGCTTTCTGGATGCACTTGCCTTCAACACTTTGTAGATGTAGATGGCATAAGATTCCTTACGCTTGCGTTTCTTCTTCTTGTCGCCTTTCGAAATGTTCTTTTGGCCTTACCGGCCTTCTTGGCAGCTTTTCCGCTTGTCTTTGGTGGCATGTTTACTGAACGATACACTCAATGAAACTATATCAATACCGTCACATTCGTACCGCACTTTTATATTCACTTTTGTTCAACGAGATGGCTCCGCCCATTCATCCATATGGTTGAACGAACGTGCATATAAAGACAGTAGACGCGTACGTTCGGTATCATTCAGTCATTCAGTTTCGTGCTGTAAACAAGTAAAAAACAATTTGCGTCTGGCCGTGGTAAAGGTGGAAAAGTTAAGAAAGGCAAAGTCTCGTTCGAACCGTGCCGGATTACAGTTTCCAGTCGGTCGTATTCACCGATTGTTGCGTAAAGGCAACTATACGTGTTGCTGGTGCTCCAGATTTGGCAGCTGTGATGGTGGCTGCTGAAGTATTGGAATTGCTGGTAACGCAGCCCGTGCAGTCATTGGTCACTTGGTTGGCCATCCGCAACGACATTGAACATTCGTGCATTGCCCAAGGTGGTGTTCTGCCCAACATTCAGGCAGTTTTGTTGCCGAAAAAGACCGAAAAGAAGGCTTAAGTGCCCTGTATACTGGAAACATCTCGAGTATACCCCGAAAAAACGCCCTTTTAAGGGCGACCAAAATTTAACGAAAAACAATTGAATCATTCGATAGAATAATACGAGAAAAATAGAAGCTTTTCTGTTGGTGCTGCGTTCATTTTCAGCTGCAATTTTAAAGAACAAAGCGTTTTATGATGCGCCAACTCGCATGGCTTTAATCAGAAAATATCAAATTTGTTATCGTCGCCTTAAGTCAGACGCTATACTCTTTGTAACGTACACAACTTGTGAATGAAGAAAAATGAATGGGTCCCTTTGTGTTGTTTTTTTTAGCCTTTTCCCTTACGCAATAATTTCCCTAGCCCAATTTTGCTACTGTTGTTAACGCTCCATTAATTATAATCGAAAACAGAACTAATCTCAAGACGTACACATGCGTCACACATTCAGAAGTTTCATTCGAAATTCAATTTCATCATTTCATGTCATTAACATTATTCCTCTCAGCATATAGGGTTTTGTATTATTATGTTCGAAAGTGAGTATCGAATCGTTTTTATTTATGATTTTGGCGGCCCTGAAAAGGGCCATTTTAATAAGCGCGATGCTCTTGTTAACGCAGAATGATTTAACCTCCGAAACCGTACAATGTACGTCCCTGTCGTTTCAAGGCATAAACGACATCCATGGCTGTTACGGTCTTACGTTTAGCATGTTCCGTGTAGGTGACTGCATCTCGGATAACATTTTCCAAGAAAACTTTCAGAACACCACGGGTTTCTTCATAGATCAAACCGGAAATACGTTTGACACCACCACGACGGGCCAATCGACGAATGGCTGGCTTCGTAATACCTTGGATGTTATCACGCAAAACTTTGCGATGACGCTTGGCGCCTCCTTTTCCCAAACCTTTACCACCTTTACCGCGTCCAGTCATTTTTCAATTTTATTTTTTATTCGAACTGTGCAACACAACGACCAAGTCGATACTGAATGTTTTGCAAGCGGTACGCACTCATTTATATACACTTCTCCCCTCCACTTGCATTTTCCGTTTTCCGGCTAAAATCTTCAATTTCCGCACAAATTTCGATTTTTCTCGATTTTCTATTTGCTGTCGACGAAATTAAGGAAAATCAAAAAGAAAATTTTCCGATTCCAGTCGACAAAGTTGGGAAAATGCAAACATTCCGTGCCATACAACGAGCTGTCAAAATGATATAAATAGAGGGGAATGTGTTGCGCTCTCCTCATTCTGTTTCTGATCGTTGACAAGCAAACAACAGCAAAAGAGAGAAAAATGGCTCGTACAAAGCAAACTGCACGTAAATCGACCGGTGGCAAAGCACCACGTAAACAATTGGCCACCAAGGCTGCACGTAAAAGTGCACCAGCTACTGGTGGAGTTAAGAAGCCACATCGTTATCGCCCTGGTACCGTTGCATTGCGAGAAATCCGTCGCTACCAAAAGAGCACCGAATTGTTGATTCGTAAATTGCCTTTCCAACGGCTCGTTCGTGAGATCGCTCAAGATTTCAAGACCGATTTACGTTTCCAAAGTTCGGCTGTTATGGCTCTACAGGAGGCCAGCGAAGCCTATTTGGTCGGTCTGTTCGAAGACACCAATTTGTGCGCAATCCACGCCAAGCGAGTTACCATCATGCCAAAGGATATCCAATTGGCCAGACGTATTCGTGGTGAACGTGCTTAAGATGTTACATAAGTGACGACATCCCACAATCAAAATCGGTCCTTTTCAGGACCAACAAATTCATAACGAAAAACGATACGTTCATTTTCCGTATAAACAATAATACAAATTACAAACCTTTCGAGTATAGGAGATGAGAATATTGGGCAGATTTTTCAACTGTCAAAAAATACAAATTTCAATCGAACCAATACCGTAGGCAGCAACAGTACATTTTTTGTTGAGGCATGTGGGAAGGTTGTATTTCGAAGCAGAGGATATCCCACAGAAAATGTGAAAAATTGGTTTTTGTTCTTTTTTAGTTTTGTTACGTAAATCAACAGAACTTGATTATGATGTTCGATAGGCAGTGATCAGTCCTAAATTAGTTCAGCATGACCAGCTTACATAAAATAATAAGATACATGGGAGCCTGTAGTGTACATCAACATGTTCAATTTCGTTAAAAGTAGCTCGAAGAATCAACGAATCAACAAAAAATTCTGATTTTATGGCGACGAGTCGTAGTGTCGCACTACTATAGTAGACGCGTTGTGTATTATTAATGGAAATGGATTGCACGTTTTCGTCAGCAATTTGGTAGCCCTAATAAGGGCTGTGTTTTTCAATGCAATCGGATCATTGCAATTTATAATTGGCGAAAATTCCCGTGTTTTAAGGAATTTACTTCTTTTTTGGTGCAGCTGCCTTCTTTGGTGCTGCTTTCTTGGCTGGAGCTGCCTTCTTGGGTTTTGGTGTTTTTGGCTTTTTAGCGGCAGCTTTCGGTTTCGTTGACTTTTCCTTTGGGGCTTTTGGTGCCTTCACGGAACCAGCCTTCTTTGCTGCTTTAGCTGGTGCTGCGGCTTTCTTCTTCTTTTCAGCACTTTTGGCTGCAGGCTTCTTCTTAGCTGGAGATGCAGCTTTCTTCGCTTTCGGTTTCTTTTCACCGGTCGCTGCCTTAGCTTTCTTGGGCTTGGCAGCAGCTTTCTTCGGTGCCGATTCGGACTTTGATTTTGCAACAGTAGCAGAAAGTTTGAATGAACCAGAAGCACCCTTGCCTTTGGTTTGGATCAATTTGCCACCGGTAACGGCACTCTTCAGGTATTTCTTGATGAAAGGCGATAGTTTCTCGGCATCGATCTTGTAATTGGCTGTGATGTACTTCTTGATTGCCTGCAACGATGAACCACCACGTTCTTTCAGGCTTTTGATAGCAGCATTAACCATATCGGCTGTTGGCGGATGGGTTGGCTTCACTCGTGGTTTCTTCGATGCAGCAGAAGCAGTCTTGCTTTTCTTTGCAGCTGGAGATGAGGTAGCTGGGGGAGCAGCTTCGGTCACAGCAGTGTCGGCCATTGTAAATGTTTTGTTTTTAGATTTCGGTTTGAAAGCGTTGAATGTTTGCGGTACACACGATTTGCGTATTTTTATTCGAAAAATGCGGTGCAAATGTGGTACTGACAAAACATTAGTCCCTCACGGAAACAACATCATGCCTGTATAGCACGATACAAAACTTTGCACAAAGTAGTCCAACCGTACACGATTGTCCAAATTGTTAATTATTTTGGGGAAACCCGAGAGCCGTCCGGGATGTTGTGATGGATTCGTAATGTCGACACTCTAATCTTAATCGTGAGGTCATTCAATCGTCCAAGGTTATTCAATGTCGCATGGAAAACGAGTGCGTCGTGACAGACGTGCAATCGGAACTTCGAAAGTTAATTTTTTAATGAAGTCAAATTAATGATCAATCGGGGTCCAGCGATTGCCCACAATGATTTTAGGCAGCAATGGAGTTACATGCATCGAAAGCAGTAACAAAATCCGTATGCATTTGGCTGTGTGTGGAAAAATTTGATGGTTTTAAGGGGCACTGCAACCTCTACATTCTGTGGCGCTGTCCCAACACTCTTTCCTTCGATTCTTTTAATTTGGGCCCTCTGAGGCAGTTGGACCTTTAGCTAGTCCTCGTTCTTCGTCAGATTCACTTTTTTACCACTTTCGATCCATGGAACAACTATTGATTCCGACATACAAAAGCACAAGCACACCAGACATTCACGAGCCAACATTTACGTGAGGTTTTGTTCGATGTTTATTAGAGCTAACGTTTTCATCATCTGACCTGTGAGTCTGGGAAATGTTTTTTTTTCCTGACTGGAATAATCAGTGAAATGACCACAAACAGTAATGGTATGGCATGAAATCCACGCCACTAACACATTGAATGCGAGTTACAACGCGTTCGAATTTCTTCTGCAGACATCATTGTTTACTAACCCATTGACTGATTGACGCAAACAACAGACCGTTATTTTAACTCGGTTGGTGATGGACAAAAAATTTTATGTTCCAGAAAAGACAGTCAACGTTCGCCTTTAGGATCTTCCTTTAAAAGTGGAAAAAGTCGGTTTTCTTGACTGCCCCATATATGTCAACATCTGTACAGAAATAGCGACTGAAAGTGGACGGACCACACACAGCTCAAATTTATTTCTATTAACGAATTGTGGATGGGCGACATTGCATTTTGTTTGTTTGTCTTCTACTTAATGATTGCTAGCAGATTTCATAAAGAGACTGTCTAAATCTAATCAAGCCTAAAACTCAGCGACCACTCTCAATTATGTAGAACAATATTAAAAATCATGGCCAAAGCCCAATTACAGTTAGTAGAGCCACACCCAAAGTTTCGGAGTCGGTTTTTTTTTGTATTATTTTCGAATTGATTTCAAATGTTTTTCGTAAATGAAATGGTGGCTCTGAAAAGAGCCGTTTGTTTTGATGTCGGAGATTTCAATGTGAAACCATTTTTTTAAAAACCAATTTACTTGGAGCTGGTGTATTTGGTGACGGCTTTTGTGCCTTCACTGACAGCGTGCTTGGCCAATTCACCAGGCAACAACAGACGAACAGCGGTTTGAATTTCCCGACTGGTGATGGTCGATCGTTTGTTGTAGTGAGCCAAACGGGATGCTTCGGCAGCAATGCGTTCGAAAATATCATTAACGAAACTGTTCATGATACTCATGGCTTTGCTCGAAATACCAGTGTCTGGATGCACTTGCTTCAACACTTTGTAGATGTAGATGGCATAAGATTCCTTACGCTTGCGTTTCTTCTTCTTGTCGCCTTTCGAAATGTTCTTTTGCGCCTTACCGGCCTTCTTGGCAGCTTTTCCGCTTGTCTTTGGTGGCATGTTTACTGAACGATACACTCAATGAAACTATATCAATACCGTCACATTCGTACCGCACTTTTATATTCACTTTTGTTCAACGAGATGGCTCCGCCCATTCATCCATATGGTTGAACGAACGTGCATATAAAGACAGTAGACGCGTACGTTCGGTATCATTCAGTCATTCAGTTTCGTGCTGTAAACAAGTAAATTAAAAAACCAATTTGAAAAATGTCTGGCCGTGGTAAAGGTGGAAAAGTTAAGGGAAAGGCAAAGTCTCGTTCGAACCGTGCCGGATTACAGTTTCCAGTCGGTCGTATTCACCGATTGTTGCGTAAAGGCAACTATGCCGAACGTGTCGGTGCTGGTGCTCCAGTTTATTTGGCAGCTGTGATGGAATATTTGGCTGCTGAAGTATTGGAATTGGCTGGTAACGCAGCCCGTGACAACAAGAAGACCAGAATCATTCCACGTCACTTACAGTTGGCCATCCGCAACGACGAAGAATTGAACAAGTTGTTGTCGGGTGTAACCATTGCCCAAGGTGGTGTTCTGCCCAACATTCAGGCAGTTTTGTTGCCGAAAAAGACCGAAAAGAAGGCTTAAGTGCCCTGTATACTGGAAACATCTCGAGTATACCCGAAAAAACGCCCTTTTAAGGGCGACCAAAAATTTAACGAAAAACAATTGAATCATTCGATAGAATAATACGAGAAAAATAGAAGCTTTTCTGTTGGTGCTGCGTTCATTTTCAGCTGCAATTTTAAAGAACAAAGCGTTTTATGATGCGCAACTCGCATGGCTTTAATCAGAAAATATCAAATTTGTTATCGTCGCCTTAAGTCAGACGCTATACTCTTTGTAACGTACACAACTTGTGAATGAAGAAAAATGGATGGGTCCCTTTGTGTTGTTTTTTTTTAGCCTTTTCCCTTACACAATAATTTCCCTAGCCCAATTTTGCTACTGTTGTTAACGCTCCATTAATTATAATCGAAAACAGAACTAATCTCAAGACGTACACATGCGTCACACATTCAGAAGTTTCATTCGAAATTCAATTTCATCATTTCATGTCATTAACATTATTCCTCTCATCATATACGGTTTTGTATTATTATGTTCGAAAGTGAGTATCGAATCGTTTTTATTTATGATTTTGGCGGCCCTGAAAAGGGCCATTTTAATAAGCGCGTTGCTCTTGTTAATGCAGAATGATTTAACCTCCGAAACCGTACAATGTACGTCCCTGTCGTTTCAAGGCATAAACGACATCCATGGCTGTTACGGTCTTACGTTTAGCATGTTCCGTGTAGGTGACTGCATCTCGGATAACATTTTCCAAGAAAACTTTCAGAACACCACGGGTTTCTTCATAGATCAAACCGGAAATACGTTTGACACCACCACGACGGGCCAATCGACGAATGGCTGGCTTCGTAATACCTTGGATGTTATCACGCAAAACTTTGCGATGACGCTTGGCGCCTCCTTTTCCCAAACCTTTACCACCTTTACCGCGTCCAGTCATTTTTCAATTTTATTTTTTTATTCGAACTGTGCAACACAACGACCAAGTCGATACTGAATGTTTTGCAAGCGGTACGCACTCATTTATATACACTTCTCCCCTCCACTTGCATTTTCCGTTTTCCGGCTAAAATCTTCAATTTCCGCACAAATTTCGATTTTTCTCGATTTTCTATTTGCTGTCGACGAAATTAAGGAAAATCAAAAAGAAAATTTTCCGATTCCAGTCGACAAAGTTGGGAAAATGCAAACATTCCGTGCCATACAACGAGCTGTCAAAATGATATAAATAGAGGGGAATGTGTTGCGCTCTCCTCATTCTGTTTCTGATCGTTGACAAGCAAACAACAGCAAAAGAGAGAAAAATGGCTCGTACAAAGCAAACTGCACGTAAATCGACCGGTGGCAAAGCACCTCGTAAACAATTGGCCACCAAGGCTGCACGTAAAAGTGCACCAGCTACTGGTGGAGTTAAGAAGCCACATCGTTATCGCCCTGGTACCGTTGCATTGCGAGAAATCCGTCGCTACCAAAAGAGCACCGAATTGTTGATTCGTAAATTGCCTTTCCAACGGCTCGTTCGTGAGATCGCTCAAGATTTCAAGACCGATTTACGTTTCCAAAGTTCGGCTGTTATGGCTCTACAGGAGGCCAGCGAAGCCTATTTGGTCGGTCTGTTCGAAGACACCAATTTGTGCGCAATCCACGCCAAGCGAGTTACCATCATGCCAAAGGATATCCAATTGGCCAGACGTATTCGTGGTGAACGTGCTTAAGATGTTACATAAGTGACGACATCCCACAATCAAAATCGGTCCTTTTCAGGACCAACAAATTCATAACGAAAAACGATACGTTCATTTTCCGTATAAACAATAATACAAATTACAAACCTTTCGAGTATAGGAGATGAGAATATTGGGCAGATTTTTCAACTGTCAAAAAATACAAATTTCAATCGAACAATACCGTAGGCAGCAACAGTACATTTTTTGTTGAGGCATGTGGGAAGGTTGTATTTCGAAGCAGAGGATATCCCACAGAAAATGTGAAAAATTGGTTTTTGTTCTTTTTTAGTTTTGTTACGTAAATCAACAGAACTTGATTATGATGTTCGATAGGCAGTGATCAGTCCTAAATTAGTTCAGCATGACCAGCTTACATAAAATAATAAGATACATGGGAGCCTGTAGTGTACATCAACATGTTCAATTTCGTTAAAAGTAGCTCGAAGAATCAACGAATCAACAAAAAATTCTGATTTTATGGCGACGAGTCGTAGTGTCGCACTACTATAGTAGACGCGTTGTGTATTATTAATGGAAATGGATTGCACGTTTTCGTCAGCAATTTGGTAGCCCTAATAAGGACTGTGTTTTTCAATGCAATCGGATCATTGCAATTTATAATTGGCGAAAATTCCCGTGTTTTAAGGAATTTACTTCTTTTTTGGTGCAGCTGCCTTCTTTGGTGCTGCTTTCTTGGCTGGAGCTGCCTTCTTGGGTTTTGGTGTTTTTGGCTTTTTAGCGGCAGCTTTCGGTTTCGTTGACTTTTCCTTTGGGGCTTTTGGTGCCTTCACGGAACCAGCCTTCTTTGCTGCTTTAGCTGGTGCTGCGGCTTTCTTCTTCTTTTCAGCACTTTTGGCTGCAGGCTTCTTCTTAGCTGGAGATGCAGCTTTCTTCGCTTTCGGTTTCTTTTCACCGGTCGCTGCCTTAGCTTTCTTGGGCTTGGCAGCAGCTTTCTTCGGTGCCGATTCGGACTTTGATTTTGCAACAGTAGCAGAAAGTTTGAATGAACCAGAAGCACCCTTGCCTTTGGTTTGGATCAATTTGCCACCGGTAACGGCACTCTTCAGGTATTTCTTGATGAAAGGCGATAGTTTCTCGGCATCGATCTTGTAATTGGCTGTGATGTACTTCTTGATTGCCTGCAACGATGAACCACCACGTTCTTTCAGGCTTTTGATAGCAGCATTAACCATATCGGCTGTTGGCGGATGGGTTGGCTTCACTCGTGGTTTCTTCGATGCAGCAGAAGCAGTCTTGCTTTTCTTTGCAGCTGGAGATGAGGTCACAGCAGTGTCGGCCATTGTAAATGTTTTGTTTTTAGATTTCGGTTTGAAAGCGTTGAATGTTTGCGGTACACACGATTTGCGTATTTTTATTCGAAAAATGCGGTGCAAATGTGGTACTGACAAAACATTAGTCCCTCACGGAAACAACATCATGCCTGTATAGCACGATACAAAACTTTGCACAAAGTAGTCCAACCGTACACGATTGTCCAAATTGTTAATTATTTTGGGGAAACCCGAGAGCCGTCCGGGATGTTGTGATGGATTCGTAATGTCGACACTCTAATCTTAATCGTGAGGTCATCCAATCGTCCAAGGTTATTCAATGTCGCATGGAAAACGAGTGCGTCGTGACAGACGTGCAATCGGAACTTCGAAAGTTAATTTTTTAATGAAGTCAAATTAATGATCAATCGGGATCCAGCGATTGCCCACAATGATTTTAGGCAGCAATGGAGTTACATGCATCGAAAGCAGTAACAAAATCCGTATGCATTTGGCTGTGTGTGGAAAAATTTGATGGTTTTAAGGGGCACTGCAACCTCTACATTCTATGGCGCTGTCCCAACACTCTTTCCAATTTCGATTTATTTCGATTCTTTTAATTTGGGCCCTCTGTGGCAGTTGGACCTTTAGCTAGTCCTCGTTCTTCGTCAGATTCACTTTTTTACCACTTTCGATCCATGGAACAACTATTGATTCCGACATACAAAAGCACAAGCACACCAGACATTCACGAGCCAACATTTACGTGAGGTTTTGTTCGATGTTTATTAGAGCTAACCTTTTCATCATCTAGACCTGTGAGTCTGGGAAATGTTTTTTTTTTCCTGACTGGAATAATCAGTGAAATGACCACAAACAGTAATGGTATGGCATGAAATCCACGCCACTAACACATTGAATGCGAGTTACAACGCGTTCGAATTTCTTCTGCAGACATCATTGTTTACTAACCCATTGACTGATTGACGCAAACAACAGACCGTTATTTTAACTCGGTTGGTGATGGACAAAAAATTTTATGTTCCAGAAAAGACAGTCAACGTTCGCCTTTAGGATCTTCCTTTAAAAGTGGAAAAAGTCGGTTTTCTTGACTGCCCCATATATGTCAACATCTGTACAGAAATAGCGACTGAAAGTGGACGGACCACACACAGCTCAAATTTATTTCTATTAACGAATTGTGGATGGGCGACATTGCATTTTGTTTGTTTGTCTTCTACTTAATGATTGCTAGCAGATTTCATAAAGAGACTGTCTAAATCTAATCAAGCCTAAAGCTCAGCGACCACTCTCAATTATGTAGAACAATATTAAAAATCATGGCCAAAGCCCAATTACAGTTAGACGGAGTAGAGCCACACCCAAAGTTTCGGAGTCGGTTTTTTTTTGTATTATTTTCGAATTGATTTCAAATGTTTTTCGTAAATGAAATGGTGGCTCTGAAAAGAGCCGTTTGTTTTGATGTCGGAGATTTCAATGTGAAACCATTTTTTTTTAAAACCAATTTACTTGGAGCTGGTGTATTTGGTGACGGCTTTTGTGCCTTCACTGACAGCGTGCTTGGCCAATTCACCAGGCAACAACAGACGAACAGCGGTTTGAATTTCCCGACTGGTGATGGTCGATCGTTTGTTGTAGTGAGCCAAACGGGATGCTTCGGCAGCAATGCGTTCGAAAATATCATTAACGAAACTGTTCATGATACTCATGGCTTTGCTCGAAATACCAGTGTCTGGATGCACTTGCTTCAACACTTTGTAGATGTAGATGGCATAAGATTCCTTACGCTTGCGTTTCTTCTTCTTGTCGCCTTTCGAAATGTTCTTTTGCGCCTTACCGGCCTTCTTGGCAGCTTTTCCGCTTGTCTTTGGTGGCATGTTTACTGAACGATACACTCAATGAAACTATATCAATACCGTCACATTCGTACCGCACTTTTATATTCACTTTTGTTCAACGAGATGGCTCCGCCCATTCATCCATATGGTTGAACGAACGTGCATATAAAGACAGTAGACGCGTACGTTCGGTATCATTCAGTCATTCAGTTTCGTGCTGTAAACAAGTAAATTAAAAAACCAATTTGAAAAATGTCTGGCCGTGGTAAAGGTGGAAAAGTTAAGGGAAAGGCAAAGTCTCGTTCGAACCGTGCCGGATTACAGTTTCCAGTCGGTCGTATTCACCGATTGTTGCGTAAAGGCAACTATGCCGAACGTGTCGGTGCTGGTGCTCCAGTTTATTTGGCAGCTGTGATGGAATATTTGGCTGCTGAAGTATTGGAATTGGCTGGTAACGCAGCCCGTGACAACAAGAAGACCAGAATCATTCCACGTCACTTACAGTTGGCCATCCGCAACGACGAAGAATTGAACAAGTTGTTGTCGGGTGTAACCATTGCCCAAGGTGGTGTTCTGCCCAACATTCAGGCAGTTTTGTTGCCGAAAAAGACCGAAAAGAAGGCTTAAGTGCCCTGTATACTGGAAACATCTCGAGTATACCCGAAAAAACGCCCTTTTAAGGGCGACCAAAAATTTAACGAAAAACAATTGAATCATTCGATAGAATAATACGAGAAAAATAGAAGCTTTTCTGTTGGTGCTGCGTTCATTTTCAGCTGCAATTTTAAAGAACAAAGCGTTTTATGATGCGCAACTCGCATGGCTTTAATCAGAAAATATCAAATTTGTTATCGTCGCCTTAAGTCAGACGCTATACTCTTTGTAACGTACACAACTTGTGAATGAAGAAAAATGGATGGGTCCCTTTGTGTTGTTTTTTTTTAGCCTTTTCCCTTACACAATAATTTCCCTAGCCCAATTTTGCTACTGTTGTTAACGCTCCATTAATTATAATCGAAAACAGAACTAATCTCAAGACGTACACATGCGTCACACATTCAGAAGTTTCATTCGAAATTCAATTTCATCATTAACATTATTCCTCTCAACATATAGGGTTTTGTATTATTATGTTCGAAAGTGAGTATCGAATCGTTTTTATTTATGATTTTGGCGGCCCTGAAAAGGGCCATTTTAATAAGCGCGTTGCTCTTGTTAACGCAGAATGATTTAACCTCCGAAACCGTACAATGTACGTCCCTGTCGTTTCAAGGCATAAACGACATCCATGGCTGTTACGGTCTTACGTTTAGCATGTTCCGTGTAGGTGACTGCATCTCGGATAACATTTTCCAAGAAAACTTTCAGAACACCACGGGTTTCTTCATAGATCAAACCGGAAATACGTTTGACACCACCACGACGGGCCAATCGACGAATGGCTGGCTTCGTAATACCTTGGATGTTATCACGCAAAACTTTGCGATGACGCTTGGCGCCTCCTTTTCCCAAACCTTTACCACCTTTACCGCGTCCAGTCATTTTTCAATTTTATTTTTTTATTCGAACTGTGCAACACAACGACCAAGTCGATACTGAATGTTTTGCAAGCGGTACACACTCGTTTATATACACTTCTCCCCTCCACTTGCATTTTCCGTTTTCCGGCTAAAATCTGCAATTTCCACACAAATTTCGATTTTTCTCGATTTTCTATTTGCTGTCGACGAAATTAAGGAAAATCAAAAAGAAAATGTTCCGATTCCAGTCGACAAAGTTGGGAAAATGCAAACATTCCGTGCCATACAACGAGCTGTCAAAATGATATAAATAGAGGGGAATGTGTTGCGCTCTCCTCATTCTGTTTCTGATCGTTGACAAGTAAACAACAGCAAAAGAGAGAAAAATGGCTCGTACAAAGCAAACTGCACGCAAATCGACCGGTGGCAAAGCACCACGTAAACAATTGGCCACCAAGGCTGCACGTAAAAGTGCACCAGCAACTGGTGGAGTTAAGAAGCCACATCGTTATCGCCCTGGTACCGTTGCATTGCGAGAAATCCGTCGCTACCAAAAGAGCACCGAATTGTTGATTCGTAAATTGCCTTTCCAACGGCTCGTTCGTGAGATCGCTCAAGATTTCAAGACCGATTTACGTTTCCAAAGTTCGGCTGTTATGGCTCTACAGGAGGCCAGCGAAGCCTATTTGGTCGGTCTGTTCGAAGACACCAATTTGTGCGCAATCCACGCCAAGCGAGTTACCATCATGCCAAAGGATATCCAATTGGCCAGACGTATTCGTGGTGAACGTGCTTAAGATGTTACATAAGTGACGACATCCCACAATCAAAATCGGTCCTTTTCAGGACCAACAAATTCATAACGAAAAACGATACGTTCATTTTCCGTATAAACAATAATACAAATTACAAACCTTTCGAGTATAGGAGATGAGAATATTGGGCAGATTTTTCAACTGTCAAAAAATACAAATTTCAATCGAACAATACCGTAGGCAGCAACAGTACATTTTTTGTTGAGGCATGTGGGAAGGTTGTATTTCGAAGCAGAGGATATCCCACAGAAAATGTGAAAAATTGGTTTTAGTTCTTTTTTAGTTTTGTTACGTAAATCAACAGAACTTGATTATGATGTTCGATAGGCAGTGATCAGTCCTAAATTGGTTCAGCATGACCAGCTTACATAAAATAATAAGATACATGGGAGCCTGTAGTGTACATCAACATGTTCAATTTCGTTAAAAGTAGCTCGAAGAATCAACGAATCAACAAAAAATTCTGATTTTATGGCGACGAGTCGTAGTGTCGCACTACTATAGTAGACGCGTTGTGTATTATTAATGGAAATGAATTGCACGTTTTCGTCAGCAATTTGGTAGCCCTAATAAGGGCTGTGTTTTTCAATGCAATCGGATCATTGCAATTTATAATTGGCGAAAATTCCCATGTTTTAAGGAATTTACTTCTTTTTTGGTGCAGCTGCCTTCTTTGGTGCTGCTTTCTTGGCTGGAGCTGCCTTCTTGGGTTTTGGTGTTTTTGGCTTTTTAGCGGCAGCTTTCGGTTTCGTTGACTTTTCCTTTGGGGCTTTTGGTGCCTTCACGGAACCAGCCTTCTTTGCTGCTTTAGCTGGTGCTGCGGCTTTCTTCTTCTTTTCAGCACTTTTGGCTGCAGGCTTCTTCTTAGCTGGAGATGCAGCTTTCTTCGCTTTCGGTTTCTTTTCACCGGTCGCTGCCTTAGCTTTCTTGGGCTTGGCAGCAGCTTTCTTCGGTGCCGATTCGGACTTTGATTTTGCAACAGTAGCAGAAAGTTTGAATGAACCAGAAGCACCCTTGCCTTTGGTTTGGATCAATTTGCCACCGGTAACGGCACTCTTCAGGTATTTCTTGATGAAAGGCGATAGTTTCTCGGCATCGATCTTGTAATTGGCTGTGATGTACTTCTTGATTGCCTGCAACGATGAGCCACCACGTTCTTTCAGGCTTTTGATAGCAGCATTAACCATATCGGCTGTTGGCGGATGGGTTGGCTTCACTCGTGGTTTCTTCGATGCAGCAGAAGCAGTCTTGCTTTTCTTTGCAGCTGGAGATGAGGTAGCTGGGGGAGCAGCTTCGGTCACAGCAGTGTCGGCCATTGTAAATGTTTTGTTTTTAGATTTCGGTTTGAAAGCGTTGAATGTTTGCGGTACACACGATTTGCGTATTTTTATTCGAAAAATGCGGTGCAAATGTGGTACTGACAAAACATTAGTCCCTCACGGAAACAACATCATGCCTGTATAGCACGATACAAAACTTTGCACAAAGTAGTCCAACCGTACACGATTGTCCAAATTGTTAATTATTTTGGGGAAACCCGAGAGCCGTCCGGGATGTTGTGATGGATTCGTAATGTCGACACTCTAATCTTAATCGTGAGGTCATCCAATCGTCCAAGGTTATTCAATGTCGCATGGAAAACGAGTGCGTCGTGACAGACGTGCAATCGGAACTTCGAAAGTTAATTTTTTAATGAAGTCAAATTAATGATCAATCGGGGTCCAGCGATTGCCCACAATGATTTTAGACAGCACTGGGGTTACATGCATCGAAAGCAGTAACAAAATCCGTACGCATTTGGCTGCGTGTGGAAAAATTTGATGGTTTTAAGGGGCACTGCAACCTATACATTCTATGGCACTGTCCCAACACTCTTTCCAATTTCGATTTATTTCGATTCTTTTAATTTGGGCCCTCTGAGGCAGTTGGACCTTTAGCTAGTCCCCGTCCTTCGTCAGATTCACTTTTTTAGCACTTTCGATCCATGGAACTATTGATTCCAACATACAAAAGCACAAGCACACCAGACATTCACGACCCAACATTTACGTGAGGTTTTGTTCGATGTTTATTAGAGCTAACGTCTTCATCATCTGTGAGTCTGGGAAATGTTTTTTTTTTTTCCTGACTGGAATAATCAGTAAAATGACCACAAACAGTAATGGTATTGTAAAGGAATTATTTCTCAATCATTAATTAATTCAAATAATTCTTGAAGATCTCATACTACTTAATTTTGAGATAACGCCTTTAAATAGATTATCATTATAGTAGCAAGTTAGGCGATTAAAGATGATGCAACAAGAATTTTGTATACCATTGTCGATTGCATTATATTTTCAATATTCGTTAAATAACCGCCAAATGCTTGCGGGAGTATTTCTACTCAAGAAAGTCTTTTGATTTATGAGAAATTCAAAATACATTGACTATATGGAAAATGTATGATTGAACTAGTACAAGAGAAAGACCTCTTAGAGAGAAAAACAATTAAGAAATTCCGAAGATGAAAATCTTGGTTTTTTATGAATAAGCGCATATGGGAAAACAATAAAATTTAATGGGTTTTTTACGACTTGCTATACCTTCAATGTTAAATTCACTATAAGTAAAGGTTTAACGCTAGCTAAGGATTCATTCAGTTTCATTCAGTTTAATTTGTCTTAAGTTGTCTCACCCGACCCGCGACTATTAGAATTAACCATACTAAAAGTGACATTGTGTTTTTGTGTGTAATTGAATTAATTTCTAATAAAGTGTTTGAAAATAAAGAAGTGATTTTTAATATTTCTTCATGGCGATCCTAAGCCAGTACGAATTTCTGGCGTGATTTTTTTCAAAGCGGACTTAGAAAAATTTCAATAATTAAAATAAAACACTTTGAAAAATTTTGTGAAAAATAAAATGTTGTGGACTTAGACGAAATATTAATTTAAAATAACTTGGAAAAATTTGTGAGTTTTATTTTCCATAGAAATATTTTTGTAGCAAAAACCTAAGAAAGGAAAAGTAATCTAGGTGTACTGTAAGTACGCGGCTCTTCGGGGCACTAGACGAAACCGAGTAAAGGTTAAGTTGTAAAATGCATTGATGGAAAATATGTCGAAACAATGAAACATTTGATTAAAAACATTTGTGCAATTAATGAATTACCGAAATTTCCGATACGCAATTTATAAACTAAAAAAAAAAATTGTGTACATATCAACAAAGTGGACTGGAATTTTTATAGAAAATATGCAAGCACAAGCAGCGTATTAAAAACAGTATCAACGTTAACATTGAATCATTGAAACAATTCGAGTATGCAGCAATACATGAGTATATTTAGTAGAGGTGATTGACTTCCAAGACGAATAATGCACGACAACCCAGTGACGATATAGTAGCAGCAACAACAGCAACAGGAGCAGCCAGAACTCATTCGATGGAACATCCAGAATACACAAGAATTGGAATATTCAGCTTTAAGTACAATAATTTTGTTTTTCTTTTCTTGTAAATTGTGAATATAAAACAATTATGATGATTTTTGGACATGAATTATGGTCAATTCCGATAAAATATTGGATTTATAAGGTACTACAGAATTTTAAAGAGTATATAAGTGATTAAATAAAACAAACTTTCCAAGAAGTAATATCATTGACTTATTTTTTTTTTGGTAAACACTTAGAAGCACGAAAAAAAAAAGATTTTTCTTGTTTTAATTAAAGAAAGTAATTAGAAAAATTCATTAAAAAAACAATCTGATTCTGAGGTAAATTATATAAAAGTGAAGTTAAATATTTCATTTTATTAATAAATTTGGTTTTCTTTTGTCGATTCGCAATCTATCACATTTCTTACTGCAATAATTGGAATGAGTTGTATTATAAAAAAAGAAAAAATATGGCAACTTCTATTGATTATTATTTAAAAACTTTCAATGAGATTAAACATCAGTTAATAAAAATTCAAGATAGTTTCGAATCTCCAGTTCAATTGATTATTGAAGAATGTCCATCCTTCAATTCTTTGCCTATAGTTCATGTTAGTGATTTAATTTTGACTGTTGAAAAATGGGATCATAGAATGAAGAATTTTGGAAATTGTCCAAATGAATTTATAGAGATAGATTTAGTGAGAGTAATGGAAGATGGCAAAATAAATTTGTCTGAATTGTTCAAAAACCTTCAAATGAAAGCAACATATTTTGGAATTCATACTATAGTTTGGCCTTTGAGTGATGAAATTTTTTTATATGTGACTGTCCAAGAAATGATTTTAGAAGGAAAACAGATTTTGAAAGATTTGAAGATAAAAATAACGAATAAACCGACGATTTTGTACGACAAGGTAGACCAAATTCAGTTGATTAAAGATTGCCACATTAATTTAAAAACACAGAAACATAACGCTTATGAGAGAGTATTTAGGACATTGAAATATGGAAGACAAGTGTTTTGGAAAAATCTTTGTGCAGACATAGTGAGAGTTATCGTCAATTGTGCAATTTGTAATTTTAAACGAACAAGAACTTTTTATAGTAGACAAATTCGAGACAGTTCAATCAATGATAATGCAAATCAACGTCCTTACAGTTCCCATAATCATGAAGAAATAAAAAGCTCAGTACAAAGTGGAGAGGAAAAGTTGAGTAAAAGTAAAAAGATACATCGTTATATCAAATGCAATCAATCCAATGAATCTTTTAAATTAACGCAATTAAATCAATGATTTTTGCCATGCAACTTATTTCACAATTAATTTTAACTAAATAATAAATTTTGACCACTTGATCAAATTGTGTACGACATTATCGACAGCTTGATAACAATAGTATAGAAAAGTGCAATGGTTGTCATTCTTCAAAATATTTATGTAATTTTAGTACTCTGACAAATAAATAATGAACGTTTTGATAAATGAACTCATTAGGCTCAGTTGCCTTAAGAACTGTGAACTTCAGATATGCATGCCAAGACCATGATTATCAATGTATAGCCTTTGCCGTAGCCCTTAGATTCACCTCAAAATTAATGGATCCAGTTAATCGTGATCAATTTTAATTTGTTAACATGTACCTAAGATCCTGTTAGGTTTAAATCTTGCAGTGTGTGCACAACACTGTCAAATTTTAATTGTAACCCACACGATTAATTAATCATTTTCACGTGTGTTGTTTGATTTATGTATAGGGCATTCAACCAATGTTTGTAATAATTTCATAATTGTCCCAAGTTATGACTGTTAGGTCAAACATTTTATTATTATTGAGGAGGTGAACATTTATTATATGAAGAATTCGAATTCAAATTTTAACGGCATAAACATTTAGTCATTACTACTTTTCTGGTATAATATTTATTGTTAAAGATACATTGACTAAGGTCAATGTCTATCGTGGTTCGAGTAAGAGGCCAGACAATAAATAAATTAATAGACAGGTTGAGTCTATTCCCAAGTTAGGCTGATATAAAGTAGAAAAATTGTTGAGTTCATGTTTAATTATGTCAATTCATTGAGTGTAGTTCATCAATTGAGTATATCAAGAAGAAGAGATATTTGAATTTGACACATGCAAGGAGTAATTAACCTTAATTAGTGTCATTTATTTCACTTTTTGAATTTGAATTTCTTTTGATTATTACACTCAGTGATTAAAAATACATATGTTATGATAAACTAAGAAGCAGTAGCTATTTTAGAGCAAAACCATCCATAAAAAAAAAAGTTTATTAAAAGTAAGCTCATTTAAATTTGAAAAAGAAGATTTATTACGATAAAACAAATAAAAAAAAAAACAGAATGAAGACAACAATGAAAAAAAAAACAAATGCACCTTTCGAAAATTAAGCAACGAATAGATTATTCAGTATTTTTTTGACAATTTTTTTTTGTCCCCTAATTCAAAGTAAAATTCTTTTAAAGATTGTAAAGTGGCGAAATGTCAAAACTTTTCCTAAAACAAAAGAAGAATTGACTTTTACTCCAACACCAAAAATAAAAAAAGCTTTCGATTTAGTTTCAATTGATACTATTGGACCTTTTCCAACGTCCAATCGTGGTTGTTACAATTATAAAAATATGCTGTTACAATTATATGTGACTTAACTAAGTATCAAGTTACTATTCTCACAATAGATCATAAAGCAAATACTATAGCTAAAGCTATATTTGAGAATTTTATTCTTATCTGTGGACCAAAGCAAATATTGACTGATCGAGGTACAAAATATTTGAATTGAGGAATCGTGTACATTTTTGAAAATTCCTCATAACACGTCAGCTGCATATCATCATAGAACGTTAGGTACAGTAGAAAGGTCACACATAACTTTTAATGAGTATATTCGATCGTACATCAGTGACAGTAAAACTGATTGGGATCATTGGTTATCATATTTTACGTATTGTTATAACACAACTCCATCCACCGCTATTAACAATTATTGCCCATTTCAATTAATTTTTGGAATTTTACCTCAAAATTATGAATTTTTGAATTCAGTTACAGTTGACCCAGTTTACAACATAGAATCATATCACAAAGAAACCAAATACAGATTACAAATTGCAAATCAATTCGCTCAGAAATTTTTGAAAAGATCTAAAGAGAAACGGAAAGTAATTTATGATGAAAATTGTAAACCACAATCATTATTGCCTAATGATTTGGTATTGATTGAAGTAAATGAAAGACACAAATATAAAGTTAAGTCAATTAAAGAACCAACCATAACGATAGTCGATGACAAATGAGAAGAAAATTTGATTCATAAAGACAAAGTTAAAAAATTTGATACTTATTTTCATTATAGATTTTCTTAGTTAAGCAGTTAACTGGACTTATTGTCATTCTCCGAACTTGTTTTAATTTTAGGATAGGCGTCCGGGAGGTTAACCTAGTTTTAAAACTATTTTTGTTTTGTTTTTTTTAAGTAGAATTTGGTTAAAGGTCGAGACAATTTAAGTGTTATATGAATATCACACTTTTTGTGAAAAGAGGAATAGCTAGTCGAAGTGAATGCGTGAATATTCATAATATTTTTTTTTTTCTTTTGTCGTGTGATCCCTTATATCACACTTCTTGAGGGGAATGATGTAAAGGAATTATTTCTCAATCATTAATTAATTCAAATAATTCTTGAAGATCTCATACTACTTAATTTTGAGATAACGCCTTTAAATAGATTATCATTATAGTAGCAAGTTAGGCGATTAAAGATGATGCAACAAGAATTTTGTATACCATTGTCGATTGCATTATATTTTCAATATTCGTTAAATAACCGCCAAATGCTTGCGGGAGTATTTCTACTCAAGAAAGTCTTTTGATTTATGAGAAATTCAAAATACATTGACTATATGGAAAATGTATGATTGAACTAGTACAAGAGAAAGACCTCTTAGAGAGAAAAACAATTAAGAAATTCCGAAGATGAAAATCTTGGTTTTTTATGAATAAGCGCATATGGGAAAACAATAAAATTTAATGGGTTTTTTACGACTTGCTATACCTTCAATGTTAAATTCACTATAAGTAAAGGTTTAACGCTAGCTAAGGATTCATTCAGTTTCATTCAGTTTAATTTGTCTTAAGTTGTCTCACCCGACCCGCGACTATTAGAATTAACCATACCAAAAGTGACATTGTGTTTTTGTGTGTAATTGAATTAATTTCTAATAAAGTGTTTGAAAATAAAGAAGTGATTTTTAATATTTCTTCAGTATGGCATGAAATCCACGCCACTAACACATTGAATGCGAGTTACAACGCGTTCGAATTTCTTCTGCAGACATCATTGTTTACTAACCCATTGACTGATTGACGCAAACAACAGACCGTTATTTTAACTCGGTTGGTGATGGACAAAAAATTTTATGTTCCAGAAAAGATAGTCAACGTTCGCCTTTAGGATCTTCCTTTAAAAGTGGAAAAAGTCGGTTTTCTTGACTGCCCCATATATGTCAACATCTGTACAGAAATAGCGACTGAAAGTGGACGGACCACACACAGCTCAAATTTATTTCTATTAACGAATTGTGGATGGGCGACATTGCATTTTGTTTGTTTGTCTTCTACTTAATGATTGCTAGCAGATTTCATAAAGAGACTGTCTAAATCTAATCAAGCCTAAAACTCAGCGACCACTCTCAATTATGTAGAACAATATTAAAAATCATGGCCAAAGCCCAATTACAGTTAGTAGAGCCACACCCAAAGTTTCGGAGTCGGTTTTTTTTTGTATTATTTTCGAATTGATTTCAAATGTTTTTCGTAAATGAAATGGTGGCTCTGAAAAGAGCCGTTTGTTTTGATGTCGGAGATTTCAATGTGAAACCATTTTTTTTAAAACCAATTTACTTGGAGCTGGTGTATTTGGTGACGGCTTTTGTGCCTTCACTGACAGCGTGCTTGGCCAATTCACCAGGCAACAACAGACGAACAGCGGTTTGAATTTCCCGACTGGTGATGGTCGATCGTTTGTTGTAGTGAGCCAAACGGGATGCTTCGGCAGCAATGCGTTCGAAAATATCATTAACGAAACTGTTCATGATACTCATGGCTTTGCTCGAAATACCAGTGTCTGGATGCACTTGCTTCAACACTTTGTAGATGTAGATGGCATAAGATTCCTTACGCTTGCGTTTCTTCTTCTTGTCGCCTTTCGAAATGTTCTTTTGTGCCTTGCCGGCCTTCTTTGCAGCTTTTCCGCTTGTCTTTGGTGGCATATTTATTCAACGATATACTCAATGAAACTGTCAATACCGTCACATTCGTACCGCACTTTTATATTCACTTTTGTTCAACGAGATGGCTCCGCCCATTCATCCATATGATTGAACGAACATGCATATAAAGACAGTAGACGTGTACGTTCGGTATCATTCAGTCGTTCAGTTTCGTGCTGTAAACAAGTAAATTAAAAAACCAATTTGAAAAATGTCTGGCCGTGGTAAAGGTGGAAAAGTTAAGGGAAAGGCAAAGTCTCGTTCGAACCGTGCCGGATTACAGTTTCCAGTCGGTCGTATTCACCGATTGTTACGTAAAGGCAACTATGCCGAACGTGTCGGTGCTGGTGCTCCAGTTTATTTGGCAGCTGTGATGGAATATTTGGCTGCTGAAGTATTGGAATTGGCTGGTAACGCAGCCCGTGACAACAAGAAGACCAGAATCATTCCACGTCACTTACAGTTGGCCATCCGCAACGACGAAGAATTGAACAAGTTGTTGTCGGGCGTAACCATTGCCCAAGGTGGTGTTCTGCCCAACATTCAGGCAGTTTTGTTGCCCAAAAAGACCGAAAAGAAGGCTTAATTGTCCTGTATACTGGAAACATCTCGAGTATACCCGAAAAAACGCCCTTTTAAGGGCGACCAAAAATTTAACGAAAAACAATTGAATCATTCGATAGAATAATACGAGAAAAATAGAAGCTTTTCTGTTGGTGCTGCGTTCATTTTCAGCTGCAATTTTAAAGAACAAAGCGTTTTATGATGCGCAACTCGCATGGCTTTAATCAGAAAATATCAAATTTGTTATCGTCGCCTTAAGTCAGACGCTATACTCTTTGTAACGTACACAACTTGTGAATGAAGAAAAATGAATGGGTCCCTTTGTGTTGTTTTTTTTTAGCCTTTTCCCTTACACAATAATTTCCCTAGCCCAATTTTGCTACTGTTGTTAACGCTCCATTAATTATAATCGAAAACAGAACTAATCTCAAGACGTACACATGCGTCACACATTCAGAAGTTTCATTCGAAATTCAATTTCATCATTTCATGTCATTAACATTATTCCTCTCAGCATATAGGGTTTTGTATTATTATGTTCGAAAGTGAGTATCGAATCGTTTTTATTTATGATTTTGGCGGCCCTGAAAAGGGCCATTTTAATAAGCGCGATGCTCTTGTTAACGCAGAATGATTTAACCTCCGAAACCGTACAATGTACGTCCCTGTCGTTTCAAGGCATAAACGACATCCATGGCTGTTACGGTCTTACGTTTAGCATGTTCCGTGTAGGTGACTGCATCTCGGATAACATTTTCCAAGAAAACTTTCAGAACACCACGGGTTTCTTCATAGATCAAACCGGAAATACGTTTGACACCACCACGACGGGCCAATCGACGAATGGCTGGCTTCGTAATACCTTGGATGTTATCACGCAAAACTTTGCGATGACGCTTGGCGCCTCCTTTTCCCAAACCTTTACCACCTTTACCGCGTCCAGTCATTTTTCAATTTTATTTTTTTATTCGAACTGTGCAACACAACGACCAAGTCGATACTGAATGTTTTGCAAGCGGTACGCACTCATTTATATACACTTCTCCCCTCCACTTGCATTTTCCGTTTTCCGGCTAAAATCTTCAATTTCCGCACAAATTTCGATTTTTCTCGATTTTCTATTTGCTGTCGACGAAATTAAGGAAAATCAAAAAGAAAATTTTCCGATTCCAGTCGACAAAGTTGGGAAAATGCAAACATTCCGTGCCATACAACGAGCTGTCAAAATGATATAAATAGAGGGGAATGTGTTGCGCTCTCCTCATTCTGTTTCTGATCGTTGACAAGCAAACAACAGCAAAAGAGAGAAAAATGGCTCGTACAAAGCAAACTGCACGCAAATCGACCGGTGGCAAAGCACCACGTAAACAATTGGCCACCAAGGCTGCACGTAAAAGTGCACCAGCAACTGGTGGAGTTAAGAAGCCACATCGTTATCGCCCTGGTACCGTTGCATTGCGAGAAATCCGTCGCTACCAAAAGAGCACCGAATTGTTGATTCGTAAATTGCCTTTCCAACGGCTCGTTCGTGAGATCGCTCAAGATTTCAAGACCGATTTACGTTTCCAAAGTTCGGCTGTTATGGCTCTACAGGAGGCCAGCGAAGCCTATTTGGTCGGTCTGTTCGAAGACACCAATTTGTGCGCAATCCACGCCAAGCGAGTTACCATCATGCCAAAGGATATCCAATTGGCCAGACGTATTCGTGGTGAACGTGCTTAAGATGTTACATAAGTGACGACATCCCACAATCAAAATCGGTCCTTTTCAGGACCAACAAATTCATAACGAAAAACGATACGTTCATTTTCCGTATAAACAATAATACAAATTACAAACCTTTCGAGTATAGGAGATGAGAATATTGGGCTGATTTTTCAACTGTCAAAAAATACAAATTTCAATCGAACAATACCGTAGGCAGCAACAGTACATTTTTTGTTGAGGCATGTGGGAAGGTTGTATTTCGAAGCAGAGGATATCCCACAGAAAATGTGAACAATTGGTTTTTGTTCTTTTTTAGTTTTGTTACGTAAATCAACAGAACTTGATTATGATGTTCGATAGGCAGTGATCAGTCCTAAATTAGTTCAGCATGACCAGCTTACATAAAATAATAAGATACATGGGAGCCTGTAGTGTACATCAACATGTTCAATTTCGTTAAAAGTAGCTCGAAGAATCAACGAATCAACAAAAAATTCTGATTTTATGGCGACGAGTCGTAGTGTCGCACTACTATAGTAGACGCGTTGTGTATTATTAATGGAAATGGATTGCACGTTTTCGTCAGCAATTTGGTAGCCCTAATAAGGGCTGTGTTTTTCAATGCAATCGGATCATTGCAATTTATAATTGGCGAAAATTCCCGTGTTTTAAGGAATTTACTTCTTTTTTGGTGCAGCTGCCTTCTTTGGTGCTGCTTTCTTGGCTGGAGCTGCCTTCTTGGGTTTTGGTGTTTTTGGCTTTTTAGCGGCAGCTTTCGGTTTCGTTGACTTTTCCTTTGGGGCTTTTGGTGCCTTCACGGAACCAGCCTTCTTTGCTGCTTTAGCTGGTGCTGCGGCTTTCTTCTTCTTTTCAGCACTTTTGGCTGCAGGCTTCTTCTTAGCTGGAGATGCAGCTTTCTTCGCTTTCGGTTTCTTTTCACCGGTCGCTGCCTTAGCTTTCTTGGGCTTGGCAGCAGCTTTCTTCGGTGCCGATTCGGACTTTGATTTTGCAACAGTAGCAGAAAGTTTGAATGAACCAGAAGCACCCTTGCCTTTGGTTTGGATCAATTTGCCACCGGTAACGGCACTCTTCAGGTATTTCTTGATGAAAGGCGATAGTTTCTCGGCATCGATCTTGTAATTGGCTGTGATGTACTTCTTGATTGCCTGCAACGATGAGCCACCACGTTCTTTCAGGCTTTTGATAGCAGCATTAACCATATCGGCTGTTGGCGGATGGGTTGGCTTCACTCGTGGTTTCTTCGATGCAGCAGAAGCAGTCTTGCTTTTCTTTGCAGCTGGAGATGAGGTAGCTGGGGGAGCAGCTTCGGTCACAGCAGTGTCGGCCATTGTAAATGTTTTGTTTTTAGATTTCGATTTGAAAGCGTTGAATGTTTGCGGTACACACGATTTGCGTATTTTTATTCGAAAAATGCGGTGCAAATGTGGTACTGACAAAACATTAGTCCCTCACGGAAACAACATCATGCCTGTATAGCACGATACAAAACTTTGCACAAAGTAGTCCAACCGTACACGATTGTCCAAATTGTTAATTATTTTGGGGAAACCCGAGAGCCGTCCGGGATGTTGTGATGGATTCGTAATGTCGACACTCTAATCTTAATCGTGAGGTCATTCAATCGTCCAAGGTTATTCAATGTCGCATGGAAAACGAGTGCGTCGTGACAGACGTGCAATCGGAACTTCGAAAGTTAATTTTTTAATGAAGTCAAATTAATGATCAATCGGGGTCCAGCGATTGCCCACAATGATTTTAGGCAGCAATGGAGTTACATGCATCGAAAGCAGTAACAAAATCCGTATGCATTTGGCTGTGTGTGGAAAAATTTGATGGTTTTAAGGGGCACTGCAACCTCTACATTCTATGGCGCTGTCCGCACACTCTTTCCAATTTCGATTTATTTCGATTCTTTTAATTTGGGCCCTCTGTGGCAGTTGGACCTTTAGCTAGTCCTCGTTCTTCGTCAGATTCACTTTTTTACCACTTTCGATCCATGGAACAACTATTGATTCCGACATACAAAAGCACAAGCACACCAGACATTCACGAGCCAACATTTACGTGAGGTTTTGTTCGATGTTTATTAGAGCTAACCTTTTCATCATCTAGACCTGTGAGTCTGGGAAATGTTTTTTTTTTCCTGACTGGAATAATCAGTGAAATGACCACAAACAGTAATGGTATGGCATGAAATCCACGCCACTAACACATTGAATGCGAGTTACAACGCGTTCGAACAATAATGTCACCTACATTGGAAGCAACGAAGAGGCAACTGGTAGAAGCAACTGGAACCGAAGATTCAACGACACTTCATTGACCGAAATCTGCAACCGTAATGATGACAACGTAACACATGCAACGAACCGTTTAGACAACGATGCTGCGATAACGAATTTGGACAATCGAAGAGATTGCAATACGAGCGATCTTACCGAGCATTGCACAGCATCTGCTGATTTGTTATTTTATGACGAAATGTATTCCTCATCGGCGACTACATTACCAACTATGGACAATCGAAGAGATCACACCACGAATGATCTCACCGAGCATCACATAACACCTGCAGATTCATTATTTTTGGACAAAATTCATCATACATCGGCCTTGCTACTGCCACAATCTTCAAAACCACAAGGATCACATCCGTCACCCATATCAGCACAATCGACCATATTGTCCATGAATAACCGAGCCGATATGGATTGCCAAAACGTTAAATACCTGCGTACCAAAACTGGAGACTTCATACTTTTCCCATATGGTTACGATCTCGACATAATTACATGGACAGAAACTGGTCTTCATCCGGCAACATATGAAGCACAATTGACCAGCTTGCCCTCACCACAATCACAGTCGAATGTCCGCATAAATAATCGAGCCGTCATGTACTATCAAAACGTTAGGGGCCTCCGTACCAAAACTGAAGACTTCAAACTTTCCTCCTATGGTTGCGAGTTCGACATAATTGCACTGACAGAAACTGGTCTTCATCCAGCAATATACGATGGTGAGTTGTTTGACGGTAATAAATTTTGCATTTACAGATGTGATAGATCTAAGGCCAACAGCGTTCACCAGCGATTTGGCGGTGTATTGATCGCTGTGAGGAATGGCATTCCTAGCGAGAGAGTCATTGTTCCACAGGCCGATGATGTTGAATTAGTGGTCGTTAAATTACGTTTGAAAGACAAGTGCGTTTATGTCTGTAATCTGTACATTCCCTCGAATTCTCCAATCGCTGTTTACTACCGATACGCAGCTGCGCTGGAGAGAGTGATTAGTCATGTTGATTTAAGCGTTGGTGATAGACTGTTTATTTTGGGGGACTTCAACATGCCCGAGGTTCGTTGGATGTCGTCCACTGACGGCGCTGAGTTCGCTTATGAATTTTTGTCTCACTCGGATTTCGAGCCGAGTTCCTTGTTGCCGCATAATATTGATACGAGCGCTAACGCCGAGTTGCTTTACAGTCTGCTTGGTGCCGGGTTGAATCAGATAAACGCTAATCTTAACTTCCAAGGCAACGTGTTGGATTTGGTCTTCTGTAGTGACCCTGGCGATGTTGTAGTTAGAAATTCATACTCGCCAATGTCAAGAGTTGATGGTTACCACGAGCCGTTAGAGATTGAATTCTCTCTTGATTCTGATGATGTTGTTGAGTTCAATTATGACGAACATGAATTCAATTTTAGGAAAGCGGACTTTGATAAACTCAACGATTACTTGTCTTCAGTAGACTGGGAGGACGAATTGTCTGGAATTTTGAACGTTGACAGTGTCTTTGACCGTTTTTATGAGTTACTGACCGATGGTTTCAACCGCTTTGTACCATTCAAGAAGAAAGGTTCGAACAGCCATCCGCCATGGTACAGCAAGGCCCTGCTGACGCTAAAGAACAGGAAGTCTAAGGCGCATAAGAAGTACAGGGACTGTGTTAATTCAATGAAACACCCTGGATGCACAGGGTGTTACTTAAATTATTGCGCATTAAGGAACCAGTTCACTGCTGTACAGTCACGCGCTTATGACTCGTACATTAAGAAGACGGAGGAAAGTCTGACTTCGGACCCATCCAAATTTTGGTCGTACGTAAATGTCATGAGGAAGACAGTTGGCTACCCGAGCTTAATGCATCGCGGCGAGGATCGGGCTATGACAATGCAAGGTAAATGCGACTTATTTGCCGAGTTTTTCAAAGACGTTTTTGTTGAAGGCTCTCGAGACGAGACTAGAGAGTTCGGACTGAGGAAATGTATCGACATTGGAACGTTATCACTGAGCAAAGAACAGATCGTGACAGCTCTAAAAAGTGTGGACGTATCGAAGGGAGACGGACCCGACAATATTTCACCGCTTTTGTTGAAGAATTGTTCGACTGCACTAACCACGCCACTGCATTTCATCTTTAATCTATCTTTGTCATCGACGTTTCCAACTCGTTGGAAAGAATCGTACGTAGTTCCGATTTTCAAAAGTGGCTCACGGTCAGATGTAGAATGTTATAGAGGTGTGGCAATTCTTCCTACGTTTGGCAAGCTGTTTGAATCCGTTGTGTGCAATCTTCTGACAGAGAAGCTTAGACCCATCATCTCGGTAACGCAGCACGGCTTTATGAAGGGTCGATCGACATCGACGAATTTGATTGATTTCGTACACGAAGCAATTCGGGTGGTGGAAAGAGGTAACCAGATGGATGTTGTTTACACGGATGTGCGCAAAGCGTTCGACAGGGTTCAACACGATTCTCTCCGTTGTAAGCTTAGAGAACTTGGAGTGCACTCTTCACTGTTGGGGTGGTTGCGATCGTATCTGTCTGATCGTAAACAATATGTCAAGTTGATGGGGTGGAAGTCACAGTCGTTTTTAGTGACTTCTGGTATTCCTCAAGGGAGCCACTTAGGTCCGCTCTTGTTTTTGATCTTTATAAACGATGTCATGGAAGCAGTCAGGTTCTCAAAGTGCTCGTTGTTCGCTGATGACCTCAAATTATACCGAGAGGTAAAAACGCTGAGAGACTGCATCGCTCTTCAGAGAGACTTGCTTGCTCTGAATCGATGGTTTGAAGCGAATGCGCTGGAACTCAACGTTAGTAAATGCGTCACTATGTCCTTTTTTCGAAAACGGAAACCGTTGCGATTTGCTTATGGGGTGGCCGGCTCTGTCTTGAAACGGGCTGTGGAGGTTCGCGATCTAGGAGTAACACTCACTGAGGAGTTGTCGTTTAACAGGCACATGGATATCATTGTAGCTAAAGCGTACTCGATGCTTGGATTTGTGAAGCGAATCTGTAAAAATTTTCATAGTGTGGCAGCCCTTAAGAGTGTTTACTTCGCTCATGTCAGGTCTCATCTTGAGTACGCCTCGGTCGTTTGGTCTCCGTACTACCAGAACTATAGTGACAAAATCGAGTCCGTGCAGAAGAACTTCCTTATATACGCGTTGAGGAGGACCGTTAAGAGGGATGAGAATTTCAAACTTCCTTCGTATGAGAGCAGGTGTGAGTCGATCCAGATCGAATCACTGGCACGAAGACGACTCAATTTGTCAGCAATGTTTGTCTTTGATGTCCTCAGCGACCGCGTAGACTCGCCCAGTTTGCGCTCAAAGTTGAGTGTTAATCAGCCAGTCAGGCCTTTACGCAACACTGGGTACCTGGTCATTGAAAGTCACCGCGTAAATTACGGGCTATATGAGCCAATCAATTACTTGTCAAGAGTCTTCAATGTGTTCGCACACCTTTTCACCCCGTCCACTACTCGGTTCGCTTTTCGATCGTCGGTTAAATCTATGCATCTGACGAGTCAGACGTTAAGAAGGCATGGATTTATTCTTTCTGCCACCTGATCATTTTCTTTTTCGGTCGTTATTCATAGTTCTTGTCATACGTCTTCTTGACTGTACTTTCTAAGAATTGCTCTTTTCTTATTCCATATTGACTGCGTGGACCGATCACACGAATGGAGAATCATGCGAGTTGTTTTCATGGACCGGTTACCCAATCATTCAGTGTATGGAACGTGGACTGTTGTGCGCTGCTGGACCGCGAATTTCCGAAATAGAACGCGATCGATCAGTTTCAATCAAGTGACGAAGCAAAAGGCGAAACGAGGCTCCGACGGGTCGACTGGGCCGAATTTCACCTCCGGTTTTGCTTAATGAATTTACCTTATTCTATTTGTAAATTCTTATGTTGTAAATTACAGCCAGTAGGTGTCAGCCGTTGGCTTAAATAAATTAAAATTAAAATTAAAATTAAAAATTAAAATTTCTTCTGCAGACATCATTGTTTACTAACCCATTGACTGATTGACGCAAACAACAGACCGTTATTTTAACTCGGTTGGTGATGGACAAAAAATTTTATGTTCCAGAAAAGACAGTCAACGTTCGCCTTTAGGATCTTCCTTTAAAAGTGGAAAAAGTCGGTTTTCTTGACTGCCCCATATATGTCAACATCTGTACAGAAATAGCGACTGAAAGTGGACGGACCACACACAGCTCAAATTTATTTCTATTAACGAATTGTGGATGGGCGACATTGCATTTTGTTTGTTTGTCTTCTACTTAATGATTGCTAGCAGATTTCATAAAGAGACTGTCTAAATCTAATCAAGCCTAAAGCTCAGCGACCACTCTCAATTATGTAGAACAATATTAAAAATCATGGCCAAAGCCCAATTACAGTTAGACGGAGTAGAGCCACACCCAAAGTTTCGGAGTCGGTTTTTTTTTGTATTATTTTCGAATTGATTTCAAATGTTTTTCGTAAATGAAATGGTGGCTCTGAAGAGCCGTTTGTTTTGATGTCGGAGATTTCAATGTGAAACCATTTTTTTTAAAACCAATTTACTTGGAGCTGGTGTATTTGGTGACGGCTTTTGTGCCTTCACTGACAGCGTGCTTGGCCAATTCACCAGGCAACAACAGACGAACAGCGGTTTGAATTTCCCGACTGGTGATGGTCGATCGTTTGTTGTAGTGAGCCAAACGGGATGCTTCGGCAGCAATGCGTTCGAAAATATCATTAACGAAACTGTTCATGATACTCATGGCTTTGCTCGAAATACCAGTGTCTGGATGCACTTGCTTCAACACTTTGTAGATGTAGATGGCATAAGATTCCTTACGCTTGCGTTTCTTCTTCTTGTCGCCTTTCGAAATGTTCTTTTGCGCCTTACCGGCCTTCTTGGCAGCTTTTCCGCTTGTCTTTGGTGGCATGTTTACTGAACGATACACTCAATGAAACTATATCAATACCGTCACATTCGTACCGCACTTTTATATTCACTTTTGTTCAACGAGATGGCTCCGCCCATTCATCCATATGGTTGAACGAACGTGCATATAAAGACAGTAGACGCGTACGTTCGGTATCATTCAGTCATTCAGTTTCGTGCTGTAAACAAGTAAATTAAAAAACCAATTTGAAAAATGTCTGGCCGTGGTAAAGGTGGAAAAGTTAAGGGAAAGGCAAAGTCTCGTTCGAACCGTGCCGGATTACAGTTTCCAGTCGGTCGTATTCACCGATTGTTGCGTAAAGGCAACTATGCCGAACGTGTCGGTGCTGGTGCTCCAGTTTATTTGGCAGCTGTGATGGAATATTTGGCTGCTGAAGTATTGGAATTGGCTGGTAACGCAGCCCGTGACAACAAGAAGACCAGAATCATTCCACGTCACTTACAGTTGGCCATCCGCAACGACGAAGAATTGAACAAGTTGTTGTCGGGTGTAACCATTGCCCAAGGTGGTGTTCTGCCCAACATTCAGGCAGTTTTGTTGCCGAAAAAGACCGAAAAGAAGGCTTAAGTGCCCTGTATACTGGAAACATCTCGAGTATACCCGAAAAAACGCCCTTTTAAGGGCGACCAAAAATTTAACGAAAAACAATTGAATCATTCGATAGAATAATACGAGAAAAATAGAAGCTTTTCTGTTGGTGCTGCGTTCATTTTCAGCTGCAATTTTAAAGAACAAAGCGTTTTATGATGCGCAACTCGCATGGCTTTAATCAGAAAATATCAAATTTGTTATCGTCGCCTTAAGTCAGACGCTATACTCTTTGTAACGTACACAACTTGTGAATGAAGAAAAATGGATGGGTCCCTTTGTGTTGTTTTTTTTTTAGCCTTTTCCCTTACACAATAATTTCCCTAGCCCAATTTTGCTACTGTTGTTAACGCTCCATTAATTATAATCGAAAACAGAACTAATCTCAAGACGTACACATGCGTCACACATTCAGAAGTTTCATTCGAAATTCAATTTCATCATTTCATGTCATTAACATTATTCCTCTCATCATATAGGGTTTTGTATTATTATGTTCGAAAGTGAGTATCGAATCGTTTTTATTTATGATTTTGGCGGCCCTGAAAAGGGCCATTTTAATAAGCGCGTTGCTCTTGTTAACGCACAATGATTTAACCTCCGAAACCGTACAATGTACGTCCCTGTCGTTTCAAGGCATAAACGACATCCATGGCTGTTACGGTCTTACGTTTAGCATGTTCCGTGTAGGTGACTGCATCTCGGATAACATTTTCCAAGAAAACTTTCAGAACACCACGGGTTTCTTCATAGATCAAACCGGAAATACGTTTGACACCACCACGACGGGCCAATCGACGAATGGCTGGCTTCGTAATACCTTGGATGTTATCACGCAAAACTTTGCGATGACGCTTGGCGCCTCCTTTTCCCAAACCTTTACCACCTTTACCGCGTCCAGTCATTTTTCAATTTTATTTTTTTATTCGAACTGTGCAACACAACGACCAAGTCGATACTGAATGTTTTGCAAGCGGTACGCACTCATTTATATACACTTCTCCCCTCCACTTGCATTTTCCGTTTTCCGGCTAAAATCTTCAATTTCCGCACAAATTTCGATTTTTCTCGATTTTCTATTTGCTGTCGACGAAATTAAGGAAAATCAAAAAGAAAATTTTCCGATTCCAGTCGACAAAGTTGGGAAAATGCAAACATTCCGTGCCATACAACGAGCTGTCAAAATGATATAAATAGAGGGGAATGTGTTGCGCTCTCCTCATTCTGTTTCTGATCGTTGACAAGCAAACAACAGCAAAAGAGAGAAAAATGGCTCGTACAAAGCAAACTGCACGTAAATCGACCGGTGGCAAAGCACCACGTAAACAATTGGCCACCAAGGCTGCACGTAAAAGTGCACCAGCTACTGGTGGAGTTAAGAAGCCACATCGTTATCGCCCTGGTACCGTTGCATTGCGAGAAATCCGTCGCTACCAAAAGAGCACCGAATTGTTGATTCGTAAATTGCCTTTCCAACGGCTCGTTCGTGAGATCGCTCAAGATTTCAAGACCGATTTACGTTTCCAAAGTTCGGCTGTTATGGCTCTACAGGAGGCCAGCGAAGCCTATTTGGTCGGTCTGTTCGAAGACACCAATTTGTGCGCAATCCACGCCAAGCGAGTTACCATCATGCCAAAGGATATCCAATTGGCCAGACGTATTCGTGGTGAACGTGCTTAAGATGTTACATAAGTGACGACATCCCACAATCAAAATCGGTCCTTTTCAGGACCAACAAATTCATAACGAAAAACGATACGTTCATTTTCCGTATAAACAATAATACAAATTACAAACCTTTCGAGTATAGGAGATGAGAATATTGGGCAGATTTTTCAACTGTCAAAAAATACAAATTTCAATCGAACAATACCGTAGGCAGCAACAGTACATTTTTTGTTGAGGCATGTGGGAAGGTTGTATTTCGAAGCAGAGGATATCCCACAGAAAATGTGAAAAATTGGTTTTTGTTCTTTTTTAGTTTTGTTACGTAAATCAACAGAACTTGATTATGATGTTCGATAGGCAGTGATCAGTCCTAAATTAGTTCAGCATGACCAGCTTACATAAAATAATAAGATACATGGGAGCCTGTAGTGTACATCAACATGTTCAATTTCGTTAAAAGTAGCTCGAAGAATCAACGAATCAACAAAAAATTCTGATTTTATGGCGACGAGTCGTAGTGTCGCACTACTATAGTAGACGCGTTGTGTATTATTAATGGAAATGGATTGCACGTTTTCGTCAGCAATTTGGTAGCCCTAATAAGGGCTGTGTTTTTCAATGCAATCGGATCATTGCAATTTATAATTGGCGAAAATTCCCGTGTTTTAAGGAATTTACTTCTTTTTTGGTGCAGCTGCCTTCTTTGGTGCTGCTTTCTTGGCTGGAGCTGCCTTCTTGGGTTTTGGTGTTTTTGGCTTTTTAGCGGCAGCTTTCGGTTTCGTTGACTTTTCCTTTGGGGCTTTTGGTGCCTTCACGGAACCAGCCTTCTTTGCTGCTTTAGCTGGTGCTGCGGCTTTCTTCTTCTTTTCAGCACTTTTGGCTGCAGGCTTCTTCTTAGCTGGAGATGCAGCTTTCTTCGCTTTCGGTTTCTTTTCACCGGTCGCTGCCTTAGCTTTCTTGGGCTTGGCAGCAGCTTTCTTCGGTGCCGATTCGGACTTTGATTTTGCAACAGTAGCAGAAAGTTTGAATGAACCAGAAGCACCCTTGCCTTTGGTTTGGATCAATTTGCCACCGGTAACGGCACTCTTCAGGTATTTCTTGATGAAAGGCGATAGTTTCTCGGCATCGATCTTGTAATTGGCTGTGATGTACTTCTTGATTGCCTGCAACGATGAACCACCACGTTCTTTCAGGCTTTTGATAGCAGCATTAACCATATCGGCTGTTGGCGGATGGGTTGGCTTCACTCGTGGTTTCTTCGATGCAGCAGAAGCAGTCTTGCTTTTCTTTGCAGCTGGAGATGAGGTAGCTGGGGGAGCAGCTTCGGTCACAGCAGTGTCGGCCATTGTAAATGTTTTGTTTTTAGATTTCGGTTTGAAAGCGTTGAATGTTTGCGGTACACACGATTTGCGTATTTTTATTCGAAAAATGCGGTGCAAATGTGGTACTGACAAAACATTAGTCCCTCACGGAAACAACATCATGCCTGTATAGCACGATACAAAACTTTGCACAAAGTAGTCCAACCGTACACGATTGTCCAAATTGTTAATTATTTTGGGGAAACCCGAGAGCCGTCCGGGATGTTGTGATGGATTCGTAATGTCGACACTCTAATCTTAATCGTGAGGTCATTCAATCGTCCAAGGTTATTCAATGTCGCATGGAAAACGAGTGCGTCGTGACAGACGTGCAATCGGAACTTCGAAAGTTAATTTTTTAATGAAGTCAAATTAATGATCAATCGGGGTCCAGCGATTGCCCACAATGATTTTAGGCAGCAATGGAGTTACATGCATCGAAAGCAGTAACAAAATCCGTATGCATTTGGCTGTGTGTGGAAAAATTTGATGGTTTTAAGGGGCACTGCAACCTCTACATTCTGTGGCGCTGTCCCAACACTCTTTCCTTCGATTCTTTTAATTTGGGCCCTCTGAGGCAGTTGGACCTTTAGCTAGTCCTCGTTCTTCGTCAGATTCACTTTTTTACCACTTTCGATCCATGGAACAACTATTGATTCCGACATACAAAAGCACAAGCACACCAGACATTCACGAGCCAACATTTACGTGAGGTTTTGTTCGATGTTTATTAGAGCTAACGTTTTCATCATCTGACCTGTGAGTCTGGGAAATGTTTTTTTTTCCTGACTGGAATAATCAGTGAAATGACCACAAACAGTAATGGTATGGCATGAAATCCACGCCACTAACACATTGAATGCGAGTTACAACGCGTTCGAATTTCTTCTGCAGACATCATTGTTTACTAACCCATTGACTGATTGACGCAAACAACAGACCGTTATTTTAACTCGGTTGGTGATGGACAAAAAATTTTATGTTCCAGAAAAGACAGTCAACGTTCGCCTTTAGGATCTTCCTTTAAAAGTGGAAAAAGTCGGTTTTCTTGACTGCCCCATATATGTCAACATCTGTACAGAAATAGCGACTGAAAGTGGACGGACCACACACAGCTCAAATTTATTTCTATTAACGAATTGTGGATGGGCGACATTGCATTTTGTTTGTTTGTCTTCTACTTAATGATTGCTAGCAGATTTCATAAAGAGACTGTCTAAATCTAATCAAGCCTAAAACTCAGCGACCACTCTCAATTATGTAGAACAATATTAAAAATCATGGCCAAAGCCCAATTACAGTTAGACGGAGTAGAGCCACACCCAAAGTTTCGGAGTCGGTTTTTTTTTGTATTATTTTCGAATTGATTTCAAATGTTTTTCGTAAATGAAATGGTGGCTCTGAAAAGAGCCGTTTGTTTTGATGTCGGAGATTTCAATGTGAAACCATTTTTTTTTAAAACCAATTTACTTGGAGCTGGTGTATTTGGTGACGGCTTTTGTGCCTTCACTGACAGCGTGCTTGGCCAATTCACCAGGCAACAACAGACGAACAGCGGTTTGAATTTCCCGACTGGTGATGGTCGATCGTTTGTTGTAGTGAGCCAAACGGGATGCTTCGGCAGCAATGCGTTCGAAAATATCATTAACGAAACTGTTCATGATACTCATGGCTTTGCTCGAAATACCAGTGTCTGGATGCACTTGCTTCAACACTTTGTAGATGTAGATGGCATAAGATTCCTTACGCTTGCGTTTCTTCTTCTTGTCGCCTTTCGAAATGTTCTTTTGCGCCTTACCGGCCTTCTTGGCAGCTTTTCCGCTTGTCTTTGGTGGCATGTTTACTGAACGATACACTCAATGAAACTATATCAATACCGTCACATTCGTACCGCACTTTTATATTCACTTTTGTTCAACGAGATGGCTCCGCCCATTCATCCATATGGTTGAACGAACGTGCATATAAAGACAGTAGACGCGTACGTTCGGTATCATTCAGTCATTCAGTTTCGTGCTGTAAACAAGTAAATTAAAAAACCAATTTGAAAAATGTCTGGCCGTGGTAAAGGTGGAAAAGTTAAGGGAAAGGCAAAGTCTCGTTCGAACCGTGCCGGATTACAGTTTCCAGTCGGTCGTATTCACCGATTGTTGCGTAAAGGCAACTATGCCGAACGTGTCGGTGCTGGTGCTCCAGTTTATTTGGCAGCTGTGATGGAATATTTGGCTGCTGAAGTATTGGAATTGGCTGGTAACGCAGCCCGTGACAACAAGAAGACCAGAATCATTCCACGTCACTTACAGTTGGCCATCCGCAACGACGAAGAATTGAACAAGTTGTTGTCGGGTGTAACCATTGCCCAAGGTGGTGTTCTGCCCAACATTCAGGCAGTTTTGTTGCCGAAAAAGACCGAAAAGAAGCTTAAGTGCCCTGTATACTGGAAACATCTCGAGTATACCCGAAAAAACGCCCTTTTAAGGGCGACCAAAAATTTAACGAAAAACAATTGAATCATTCGATAGAATAATACGAGAAAAAATAGAAGCTTTTCTGTGGTGCTGCGTTCATTTTCAGCTGCAATTTTAAAGAACAAAGCGTTTTATGATGCGCAACTCGCATGGCTTTAATCAGAAAATATCAAATTTGTTATCGTCGCCTTAAGTCAGACGCTATACTCTTTGTAACGTACACAACTTGTGAATGAAGAAAAATGGATGGGTCCCTTTGTGTTGTTTTTTTTTAGCCTTTTCCCTTACACAATAATTTCCCTAGCCAATTTTGCTACTGTTGTTAACGCTCCATTAATTATAATCGAAAACAGAACTAATCTCAAGACGTACACATGCGTCACACATTCAGAAGTTTCATTCGAAATTCCAATTTCATCATTTCATGTCATTAACATTATTCCTCTCATCATATTACGGTTTTGTATTATTATGTTCGAAAGTGAGTATCGAATCGTTTTTATTTATGATTTTGGCGGCCCTGAAAAGGGCCATTTTAATAAGCGCGTTGCCTCTTGTTAACGCAGAATGATTTAACCTCCGAAACCGTACAATGTACGTCCCTGTCGTTTCAAGGCATAAACGACATCCATGGCTGTTACGGTCTTACGTTTAGCATGTTCCGTGTAGGTGACTGCATCTCGGATAACATTTTCCAAGAAAACTTTCAGAACACCACGGGTTTCTTCATAGATCAAACCGGAAATACGTTTGACACCACCACGACGGGCCAATCGACGAATGGCTGGCTTCGTAATACCTTGGATGTTATCACGCAAAACTTTGCGATGACGCTTGGCGCCTCCTTTTCCCAAACCTTTACCACCTTTACCGCGTCCAGTCATTTTTCAATTTTATTTTTTTATTCGAACTGTGCAACACAACGACCAAGTCGATACTGAATGTTTTGCAAGCGGTACGCACTCATTTATATACACTTCTCCCCTCCACTTGCATTTTCCGTTTTCCGGCTAAAATCTTCAATTTCCGCACAAATTTCGATTTTTCTCGATTTTCTATTTGCTGTCGACGAAATTAAGGAAAATCAAAAAGAAAATTTTCCGATTCCAGTCGACAAAGTTGGGAAAATGCAAACATTCCGTGCCATACAACGAGCTGTCAAAATGATATAAATAGAGGGGAATGTGTTGCGCTCTCCTCATTCTGTTTCTGATCGTTGACAAGCAAACAACAGCAAAAGAGAGAAAAATGGCTCGTACAAAGCAAACTGCACGTAAATCGACCGGTGGCAAAGCACCTCGTAAACAATTGGCCACCAAGGCTGCACGTAAAAGTGCACCAGCTACTGGTGGAGTTAAGAAGCCACATCGTTATCGCCCTGGTACCGTTGCATTGCGAGAAATCCGTCGCTACCAAAAGAGCACCGAATTGTTGATTCGTAAATTGCCTTTCCAACGGCTCGTTCGTGAGATCGCTCAAGATTTCAAGACCGATTTACGTTTCCAAAGTTCGGCTGTTATGGCTCTACAGGAGGCCAGCGAAGCCTATTTGGTCGGTCTGTTCGAAGACACCAATTTGTGCGCAATCCACGCCAAGCGAGTTACCATCATGCCAAAGGATATCCAATTGGCCAGACGTATTCGTGGTGAACGTGCTTAAGATGTTACATAAGTGACGACATCCCACAATCAAAATCGGTCCTTTTCAGGACCAACAAATTCATAACGAAAAACGATACGTTCATTTTCCGTATAAACAATAATACAAATTACAAACCTTTCGAGTATAGGAGATGAGAATATTGGGCAGATTTTTCAACTGTCAAAAAATACAAATTTCAATCGAACAATACCGTAGGCAGCAACAGTACATTTTTTGTTGAGGCATGTGGGAAGGTTGTATTTCGAAGCAGAGGATATCCCACAGAAAATGTGAAAAATTGGTTTTTGTTCTTTTTT
>NW_023503772.1:0-23490 GCF_014529535.1 Bradysia coprophila | reverse complement strand
GTGTTTAACGGTGGCGCAGTGGGTAGTGAAAAAAATACATTTACATCCAGCTAAAAACTTTTTAATTTCTGAAATTTTTCAATTTTTTAAACTAAAAACTCACTTCCCTACATATTTTGTTCAAAATATCCAAATGAATTTTTTTACATGTAAATAAAAAAAAATTGAAAATCTTAGAAACAAAAGTTTTTAGTTGGTTGTAAATGTGTTTTTTCACTAACCACTGCACCGTTGAAACACACTAAAAAATCACTTGCCTACATTTTTTGTCAAAATATCCAAATGAATTTTTTACACGTAAATAAAAAAATTGAAAATTTCAGAAATTCAAAAGTTTTTAGCTGGGCTGGTTCAAACCACCCACCTTTAAAACTAATTCACTTGCCTACGTCATTTTGTTCAAAATATCCAAATGAATTTTTTTACATGTAAATAAAAAAAATTGAAATCTTAGAAACTAAAAGGTTTTTTTAGTTTGTTGTAAATGTGTTTTTCACTAACCACTGCGCACCGTTGAAAACACACTAAAGAATTCACTTGCCTACATCATTTTGTTCAAAATATCCTTATGATTTTTTTACACGTAAATAAAAAAAAATTGAAAATCTAAAAATCTAAAAGGTTTTTTAGCTGGTTGTAAATGTGTTTTTTCACTAACCATTGCACACCGTTGAAACACACTAAAAACTCACTTCCCTACAGTATTTTGTTCAAAATATCCAAATGAATTTTTTTACATGTAAAAAAAAAAATTGAAATCTTAGAAACTAAAAGATTTTTTAGTTGGTTGTAAATGTGTTTTTTCACTAACCACTGCGCACCGTTGAAACACACTAAGAATTCACTTGCCTACATCATTTTGTTGAAAATATCCAAATGAATTTTTTTACATGTAAATAAAAAAAATTGAAAATCTGAAATCTAAAAGGTGTTTTAGCTGGTTGTAAATGTGTTTTTTCACTAACCATTGCACACCGTTGAAACTCACTAAAAACTCACTTGCCTACATTATTTTGTTCAAAAAATCCAAATAATTTTTTTTACATGTAAATAAAAAAAATTGAAAATCTTAGAAACTAAAAGAATTTTTAGTTTGTTGTAAACGTGTTTTTTCACTAACCACTGCGCACCGTTGAAACACACTAAAAAATCACTTGCCTACATTATTTTGTGCAAAATATCCAAATGAATTTTTTTACACGTAAATAATAAAATTGAAAATTTCAGAAATTAAAAAGTTTTTTAGCTGGCTGTAAACACACTTAAAACTCACTTGCCTACATCATTTTGTTCAAAATATCCAAAAGAATTTTTTTACATGTAAATAAAAAAAATTGAAAATCTTAGAAACTAAAAGAATTTTTAGTTGGTTGTAAATGTGTTTTTCACTAACCACTGCGCACCGTTGAAACACACTAAAAACTCACTTGCCTACGTTATTTTGTTCAAAATATCCAAATGAAGTTTTTTACACGTAAAAAAAAAAATTGAAAAATCTAAAAATCTAAAAGGTTTATTAATTGGTTATCAATGTGTTTTTTCACTAACCATTGCACACCGTTGAAACTCACTAAAAACTCACTTGCTTACATTATTTTGTTCAAAAAATCCAAATAATTTTTTTTACATGTAAATAAAAAAAATTGAAAATCTTAGAAACTAAAAGAATTTTTAGTTGGTTGTAAATGTGTTTTTTCACTAACCACTGCGCACCGTTGAAACACACTAAAAACTCACTTGCCTACGTTATTTTGTTTAAAATATCCAAATGAAGTTTTTTACACGTAAATAAAAAAATTAAAAATCTAAAAATCTAAAAGGTTTATTAATTGGTTACAAATGTGTTTTTTCACTAACCATTGCACACCGTTGAAACTCACTAAAAACTCACTTGCCTACATTATTTTGTTCAAAAAATCCAAATAATTTTTTTTACATGTAAATAAAAAAAAATTGAAAATCTTAGAAACTAAAAGAATTTTTAGTTTGTTGTAAACGTGTTTTTTCACTAACCACTGCGCACCGTTGAAACTCACTAAAAAATCACTTGCCTACATTATTTTGTGCAAAATATCCAAATGAACTTTTTACGCGTAAATAAAAAAATTGAGAATTTTAAGAAATAAAAAGTTTTTTGGCTGGTTGTAAATGTGTTTTTTCACTAACCACTGCGCACCGTTTAAACACACTAAAAACTCACTTCCCTACAGTATTTTGTTCAAAATATCCAAATGAATTTTTTTACATGTAAATAAAAAAAATTGAAAATCTTAGAAACTAAAAAGTTTTTTAGTTGGTTGTAAATGTGTTTTTTAACTAACCACTGCGCACCGTTGAAACACACTAAAAAATCACTTGCCTACATTTTTTGGTGCAAAATATCCAAATGAATTTTTTTACACGTAAATAATAAAATTGAAAATTTCAGAAATTAAAAAGTTTTTTAGCTGGCTGTAAACACACTTAAAACTCACTTGCCTACGTCATTTTGTTCAAAATATCCAAAAGAATTTTTTTACATGTAAATAAAAAAAATTGAAAATCTTAGAAACTAAAAGGTTTTTTAGTTTGTTGTAAATGTGTTTTTTCACTAACCACTGCGCACCGTTGAAACACACTAAAAAATCACTTGCCTACATTTTTTTGTGCAAAATATCCAAATGAATTTTTTTACACGTAAATAAAAAAATTGAGAATTTTAAAAAATAAAAAGTTTTTTAGCTGGTTGTAAACTAAAAACTCACTTCCCTACAGTATTTTGTTCAAAATATCCAAATGAATTTTTTTACATGTAAATAAAAAAAAATGAAAATCTTAGAAACTAAAAAGTTTTTTAGTTGGTTGTAAATGTGTTTTTTCACTAACCACTGAGCACCGTTGAAACACACTAAAAAATCACTTGCCTACATTTTTTTGTGCAAAATATCCAAATGAATTTTTTTACACGTAAATAAAAAAATTGCAAATTTCAGAAATTCAAAAGTTTTTTAGCTGGTTGTAAATGTGTTTTTTCACCAACCACTGCGCACCGTTGCAACACACTAAAAATTCACTTGCCTACATCATTTTGTTCAAAATATCCTTATGAATTTTTTTACACGTAAATAAAAAAAATTGAAAATCTAAAAATCTAAAAGGTTTTTTAGCTGGTTGTAAATGTGTTTTTTCACTAACCATTGCACACCGTTGAAACACACTAAAAACTCACTTCCCTACAGTATTTTGTTCAAAATATCCAAATGAATTTTTTTACATGTAAAAAAAAAAAATTGAAAATCTTAGAAACTAAGAGATTTTTTAGTTGGTTGTAAATGTGTTTTTTCACTAACCACTGCGCACCGTTGAAACACACTAAAAATTCACTTGCCTACATCATTTTGTTGAAAATATCCAAATGAATTTTTTTACATGTAAATAAAAAAAATTGAAAATCTGAAAATCTAAAAGGTGTTTTAGCTGGTTGTAAATGTGTTTTTTCACTAACCATTGCACACCGTTTAACCTCACTAAAAACTCACTTGCCTACATTATTTTGTTCAAAAAATCCAAATAATTTTTTTTACATGTAAATAAAAAAAATTGAAAATCTTAGAAACTAAAAGAATTTTTAGTTGGTTGTAAATGTGTTTTTTCACTAACTACTGCGCACCGTTGAAACACACTAAAAAATCATTTGCCTACATTATTTTGTTCAAAATATCCAAATGAATTTTTTTACACATAAATAAAAAAATTGAAAATTTCAGAAATTAAAAAGTTTTTTAGCTGGTTGTAAACACACTTAAAACTCACTTGCCTACATCATTTTGTTCAAAATATCCAAAAGAATTTTTTTACATGTAAATAAAAAAAAAATTAAAAATCTTAGAAACTAAAATGTTTTTTAGTTGGTTGTAAATGTGTTTTTTCACTAACCACTGCGCACCGTTGAAACACACTAAAAAATCACTTGCCTACATTTTTTTGTGCAAATTATCCAAATGAATTTTTTTACACGTAAATAAAAAAATTGAAAATTTCAGAAATTAAAAAGTTTTTTAGCTGGTTGTAAATGTGTTTTTTCACCAACCACTGCGCACCGTTGCAACACACTAAAAATTCACTTGCCTACATCATTTTGTTCAAAATATCCTTATAAATTTTTTTACACGTAAATAAAAAAAATTGAAAATTTCAGAAATAAAAAAGTATTTTAGCTGGTTGTAAATGTATTTTTTCACTAACCACTGCGCACCGTTGAAACACAGTAAAAACTCACTTCCTTACATCATTTTGTTCAAAATATCCATATGAATTTTTTTACACGTAAATAAAAAAAATTGAAAATCTAAAATTCTAAAAGGTTTTTTAGCTGGTTGTAAATGTGTTTTTTCACTAACCATTGCACACCGTTGAAACACACTAAAAACTCACTTCCCTACAGTATTTTGTTCAAAATATCCAAATGAATTTTTTTACATGTAAATAAAAAAAATTGAAAATCTTAGAAACTAAAAGATTTTTTAGTTGGTTGTAAATGTGTTTTTTCACTAACCACTGCGCACCGTTGAAACACACTAAAAATTCACTTGCCTACATCGTTTTGTTCAAAATATCCAAATGAATTTTTTTACATGTAAATAAAAAAAATTGAAAATCTAAAAATCTAAAAGGTGTTTTAGCTGGTTGTAAATGTGTTTTTTTACTAACCATTGCACACCGTTGAACCTCACTAAAAACTCACTTGCCTACATTATTTTGTTCAAAAAATCTAAATAATTTTTTTACATGTAAATAAAAAAAATTGAAAATCTTAGAAACTAAAAGAATTTTTAGTTGGTTGTAAATGTGTTTTTTCACTAACCATTGCGCACCGTTGAAACACACTAAAAACTCACTTGCCTACGTTATTTTGTTTAAAATATCCAAATGAAGTTTTTTACACGTAAATAAAAAAATTAAAAATCTAAAAATCTAAAAGGTTTATTAATTGGTTATCAATGTGTTTTTTCACTAACCATTGCACACCGTTGAAACTCACTAAAAACTCACTTGCCTACATTATTTTGTTCAAAAAATCCAAATAATTTTTTTTACATGTAAATAAAAAAAATTGAAAATCTTAGAAACTAAAAGAATTTTTAGTTGGTTGTTAATGTGTTTTTTCACTAACTACTGCGCACCGTTGAAACACACTAAAAAATCATTTGCCTACATTATTTTGTTCAAAATATCCAAATGAATTTTTTTACACGTAAATAAAAAAATTGAGAATTTAAAAAAAAAAAAAGTTTTTTAGCTGGTTGTAAACTAAAAACTCACTTCCCTACAGTATTTTGTTCAAAATATCCAAATGAATTTTTTTACATGTAAATAAAAAAAATTGAAAATCTTAGAAACTAAAAAGTTTTTTAGTTGGTTGTAAATGTGTTTTTTCACTAACCACTGCGCACCGTTGAAACACACTAAAAACACACTTGCCTACATTGCAACACACTAAAAATTCACTTGCCTACATCATTTTGTTCAAAATATCCTTATGAATTTTTTTATACGTAAAAAAAAAATTGAAAAATTCAGAAATTAAAAAGTTTTTTAGCTGGTTGTAAATGTATTTTTTTACTAACCACTGCGCACCGTTGAAACACACTAAAAACTCACTTGCTTACATCATTTTGTTCAAAATATCCATATGAATTTTTTTACACGTAAATAAAAAAAATTGAAAATCTAAAAATCTAAAAGGTTTTTTAGCTGGTTGTAAATGTGTTTTTTCACTAACCATTGCACACCGTTGAAACACACTAAAAACTCACTTCCCTACAGTATTTTGTTCAAAATATCCAAATGATTTTTTTTACATGTAAATAAAAAAAATTGAAAATCTTAGAAACTAAAATGTTTTTTAGTTGGTTGTAAATGTGTTTTTTCACTAACCACTGCGCACCGTTGCAACACACTAAAAATTCACTTGCCTACAATATTTTGTTCAAAATATCCTTATGAATTTTTTTACACGTAAATAAAAAAAATTGAAAATTTCAGAAATTAAAAAGTTTTTTAGCTGGTTGTAAATGTATTTTTTCACTAACCACTGCGCACCGTTGAAACACAGTAAAAACTCACTTCCTTACATCATTTTGTTCAAAATATCCTTATGAATTTTTTTAGACGTAAATAAAAAAAATTGAAAATCTAAAAATCTAAAAGGTTTTTTAGCTGGTTGTCAAATGTGTTTTTTCACTAACCATTGCACACCGTTGAAACACACTAAAAACTCACTTCCCTACAGTATTTTGTTCAAAATATCTAAATGAATTTTTTTACATGTAAATAAAAAAAATTGAAAGTCTTAGAAACTAAAAGGTTTTTTAGTTGGTTGTAAATGTGTTTTTTCACTAACCACTGCGCACCGTTGAAACACACTAAAAATTCACTTGCCTACATCGTTTTGTTCAAAATATCCAAATGAATTTTTTTACATGTAAATAAAAAAAATTGAAAATCTAAAAATCTAAAAGGTGTTTTAGCTGGTTGTAAATGTGTTTTTTCACAAACCATTGCACACCGTTGAACCTCACTAAAAACTCACTTGCCTACATTATTTTGTTCAAAAAATCTAAATAATTTTTTTTACATGTAAATAAAAAAAATTGAAAATCTTAGAAACTAAAAGAATTTTTAGTTGGTTGTAAATGTGTTTTTTCACTAACCACTGCGCACCGTTGAAACACACTAAAAACTCACTTGCCTACATTATTTTGTTCAAAATATCCAAAAGAATTTTTTTACATGTAAATAAAAAAAATTGAAAATCTTAGAAACTAAAAGGTTTTTTAGTTTGTTGTAAACGTGTTTTTTCACTAACCACTGCGCACCGTTGAAACACACTAAAAAATCACTTGCCTACATTATTTTGTGCAAAATATCCAAATGAACTTTTTACGCGTAAATAAAAAAATTGAGAATTTTAAAAAATAAAAAGTTTTTTGGCTGGTTGTAAATGTGTTTTTTCACTAACCACTGAGCACCGTATAAACACACTAAAAACTCACTTCCCTACAGTATTTTGTTCAAAATATCCAAATGAATTTTTTTACATGTAAATAAAAAAAATTGAAAATCTTAGAAACTAAAAAGTTTTTTAGTTGGTTGTAAATGTGTTTTTTCACTAACCACTGCGCACCGTTGAAACACACTAAAAAATCACTTGCCTACATTTTTTTGTGCAAAATATCCAAATGAATTTTTTTACACGTAAATAATAAAATTGAAAATTTCAGAAATTAAAAAGTTTTTTAGCTGGCTGTAAACACACTTAAAACTCACTTGCCTACATCATTTTGTTCAAAATATCCAAAAGAATTTTTTTACATGTAAATAAAAAAAATTGAAAATCTTAGAAACTAAAAGGTTTTTTAGTTTGTTGTAAACGTGTTTTTTCACTAACCACTGCGCACCGTTGAAACACACTAAAAAATCACTTGCCTACATTTTTTTGTGCAAAATATCCAAATGAATTTTTTACACGTAAATAAAAAAATTGAAAATTTCAGAAATTCAAAAGTTTTTTAGCTGGTTGTCAATGTGTTTTTTCACCAACCACTGCGCACCGTTGCAACACACTAAAAATTCACTTGCCTACATCATTTTGTTCAAAATATCCTTATGAATTTTTTTACACGTAAATAAAAAAAATTGAAAATCTAAAAATCTAAAAGGTTTTTTAGCTGGTTGTAAATGTGTTTTTTCACTAACCATTGCACACCGTTGAAACACACTAAAAACTCACTTCCCTACAGTATTTTGTTCAAAATATCCAAATGAATTTTTTTACATGTAAATAAAAAAAATTGAAAATCTTAGAAACTAAAAGGTTTTTTAGTTTGTTGTCAACGTGTTTTTTCACTAACCACTGCGCACCGTTGAAACACACTAAAAAATCCCTTGCCTACATTATTTTGTGCAAAATATCCAAATGAACTTTTTACGCGTAAATAAAAAAATTGAGAATTTTAAAAAATAAAAAGTTTTTTAGCTGGTTGTAAACTAAAAACTCACTTCCCTACAGTATTTTGTTCAAAATATCCAAATGAATTTTTTTACATGTAAATAAAAAAAATTGAAAATCTTAGAAACTAAAAAGTTTTTTAGTTGGTTGTAAATGTGTTTTTTCACTAACCACTGCGCACCGTTGAAACACACTAAAAACTCACTTCCCTACAGTATTTTGTTCAAAATATCCAAATGAATTTTTTTACATGTAAATAAAAAAAATTGAAAATCTTAGAAACTAAAAGATTTTTTAGTTGGTTGTAAATGTGTTTTTTCACTAACCACTGCGCACCGTTGAAACACACTAAAAACTCACTTGCCTATGTTATTTTGTTCAAAATATCCAAATGAAGTTTTTTACACGTAAATAAAAAAATTGAAAATCTAAAAATCTAAAAGGTTTATTAATTGGTTATCAATGTGTTTTTTCACTACCCATTGCACACCGTTGAAACTCACTAAAAACTCACTTGCCTACATTATTTTGTTCAAAAAATCCAAATAATTTTTTTTACATGTAAATAAAAAAAATTGAAAATCTTAGAAACTAAAAGAATTTTTAGTTGGTTGTAAATGTGTTTTTTCACTAACTACTGCGCACCGTTGAAACACACTAAAAAATCATTTGCCTACATTATTTTGTTCAAAATATCCAAATGAATTTTTTTACACGTAAATAAAAAAATTGAAAATTTCAGAAATTAAAAAGTTTTTTAGCTGGTTGTAAACACACTTAAAACTCACTTGCCTACATCATTTTGTTCAAAATATCCAAAAGAATTTTTTTACATGTAAATAAAAAAAATGAAAATCTTAGAAACTAAAAGGTTTTTTAGTTTGTTGTAAACGTGTTTTTTCACTAACCACTGCGCACCGTTGAAACACACTAAAAAATCACTTGCCTTCATTAGTTTGTGCAAAATATCCAAATGAACACGCGTAAATAAAAAAATTGAGAATTTTAAAAAATAAAAAGTTTTTTAGCTGGTTGTAAACTAAAAACTCACTTCCCTACAGTATTTTGTTCAAAATATTGTTGTAAACGTGTTTTTTCACTAACCACTGCGCACCGTTGAAACACACTAAAAAATCACTTGCCTACATTATTTTGTGCAAAATATCCAAATGAACTTTTTACGCGTAAATAAAAAAATTGAGAATTTTAAAAAATAAAAAGTTTTTTGGCTGGTTGTAAATGTGTTTTTTCACTAACCACTGAGCACCGTATAAACACACTAAAAACTCACTTCCCTACAGTATTTTGTTCAAAATATCCAAATGAATTTTTTTACATGTAAATAAAAAAAATTGAAAATCTTAGAAACTAAAAAGTTTTTTAGTTGGTTGTAAATGTGTTTTTTCACTAACCACTGCGCACCGTTGAAACACACTAAAAAATCACTTGCCTACATTTTTTTGTGCAAAATATCCAAATGAATTTTTTTACACGTAAATAATAAAATTGAAAATTTCAGAAATTAAAAAGTTTTTTAGCTGGCTGTAAACACACTTAAAACTCACTTGCCTACATCATTTTGTTCAAAATATCCAAAAGAATTTTTTTACATGTAAATAAAAAAAATTGAAAATCTTAGAAACTAAAAGGTTTTTTAGTTTGTTGTAAACGTGTTTTTTCACTAACCACTGCGCACCGTTGAAACACACTAAAAAATCACTTGCCTACATTTTTTTGTGCAAAATATCCAAATGAATTTTTTACACGTAAATAAAAAAATTGAAAATTTCAGAAATTCAAAAGTTTTTTAGCTGGTTGTCAATGTGTTTTTTCACCAACCACTGCGCACCGTTGCAACACACTAAAAATTCACTTGCCTACATCATTTTGTTCAAAATATCCTTATGAATTTTTTTACACGTAAATAAAAAAAATTGAAAATCTAAAAATCTAAAAGGTTTTTTAGCTGGTTGTAAATGTGTTTTTTCACTAACCATTGCACACCGTTGAAACACACTAAAAACTCACTTCCCTACAGTATTTTGTTCAAAATATCCAAATGAATTTTTTTACATGTAAATAAAAAAAATTGAAAATCTTAGAAACTAAAAGGTTTTTTAGTTTGTTGTCAACGTGTTTTTTCACTAACCACTGCGCACCGTTGAAACACACTAAAAAATCCCTTGCCTACATTATTTTGTGCAAAATATCCAAATGAACTTTTTACGCGTAAATAAAAAAATTGAGAATTTTAAAAAATAAAAAGTTTTTTAGCTGGTTGTAAACTAAAAACTCACTTCCCTACAGTATTTTGTTCAAAATATCCAAATGAATTTTTTTACATGTAAATAAAAAAAATTGAAAATCTTAGAAACTAAAAAGTTTTTTAGTTGGTTGTAAATGTGTTTTTTCACTAACCACTGCGCACCGTTGAAACACACTAAAAACTCACTTCCCTACAGTATTTTGTTCAAAATATCCAAATGAATTTTTTTACATGTAAATAAAAAAAATTGAAAATCTTAGAAACTAAAAGATTTTTTAGTTGGTTGTAAATGTGTTTTTTCACTAACCACTGCGCACCGTTGAAACACACTAAAAACTCACTTGCCTATGTTATTTTGTTCAAAATATCCAAATGAAGTTTTTTACACGTAAATAAAAAAATTGAAAATCTAAAAATCTAAAAGGTTTATTAATTGGTTATCAATGTGTTTTTTCACTACCCATTGCACACCGTTGAAACTCACTAAAAACTCACTTGCCTACATTATTTTGTTCAAAAAATCCAAATAATTTTTTTTACATGTAAATAAAAAAAATTGAAAATCTTAGAAACTAAAAGAATTTTTAGTTGGTTGTAAATGTGTTTTTTCACTAACTACTGCGCACCGTTGAAACACACTAAAAAATCATTTGCCTACATTATTTTGTTCAAAATATCCAAATGAATTTTTTTACACGTAAATAAAAAAATTGAAAATTTCAGAAATTAAAAAGTTTTTTAGCTGGTTGTAAACACACTTAAAACTCACTTGCCTACATCATTTTGTTCAAAATATCCAAAAGAATTTTTTTACATGTAAATAAAAAAAATGAAAATCTTAGAAACTAAAAGGTTTTTTAGTTTGTTGTAAACGTGTTTTTTCACTAACCACTGCGCACCGTTGAAACACACTAAAAAATCACTTGCCTTCATTAGTTTGTGCAAAATATCCAAATGAACACGCGTAAATAAAAAAATTGAGAATTTTAAAAAATAAAAAGTTTTTTAGCTGGTTGTAAACTAAAAACTCACTTCCCTACAGTATTTTGTTCAAAATATCCAAAAAAAATTTTTTACATGTAAATAAAAAAAATTGAAAATCTTAGAAACTAAAAGGTTTTTTAGTTTGTTGTAAACGTGTTTTTTCACTAACCACTGCGCACCGTTGAAACACACTAAAAAATCACTTGCCTACATTATTTTGTGCAAAATATCCAAATGAACTTTTTACGCGTAAATAAAAAAATTGAGAATTTTAAAAAATAAAAAGTTTTTTAGCTGGTTGTTAACTAAAAACTCACTTCCCTACAGTATTTTGTTCAAAAAATCCAAATAATTTTTTTTACATGTAAATAAAAAAAATTGAAAATCTTAGAAACTAAAAGAATTTTTAGTTGGTTGTAAATGTGTTTTTTCACTAACTACTGCGCACCGTTGAAACACACTAAAAAATCATTTGCCTACATTATTTTGTTCAAAATATCCAAATGAATTTTTTTACACGTAAATAAAAAAATTGAAAATTTCAGAAATTAAAAAGTTTTTTAGCTGGTTGTAAACACACTTAAAACTCACTTGCCTACATCATTTTGTTCAAAATATCCAAAAGAATTTTTTTACATGTAAATAAAAAAAATGAAAATTTTAGAAACTAAAAGGTTTTTTAGTTTGTTGTAAACGTGTTTTTTCACTAACCACTGCGCACCGTTGAAACACACTAAAAAATCACTTGCCTTCATTATTTTGTGCAAAATATCCAAATGAACACGCGTAAATAAAAAAATTGAGAATTTTAAAAAATAAAAAGTTTTTTAGCTGGTTGTAAACTAAAAACTCACTTCCCTACAGTATTTTGTTCAAAATATCCAAAAAAATTTTTTTACATGTAAATAAAAAAAATTGAAAATCTTAGAAACTAAAAGGTTTTTTAGTTTGTTGTAAACGTGTTTTTTCACTAACCACTGCGCACCGTTGAAACACACTAAAAAATCACTTGCCTACATTATTTTGTGCAAAATATCCAAATGAACTTTTTACGCGTAAATAAAAAAATTGAGAATTTTAAAAAATAAAAAGTTTTTTAGCTGGTTGTTAACTAAAAACTCACTTCCCTACAGTATTTTGTTCAAAAAATCCAAATAATTTTTTTACATGTAAATAAAAAAAATTGAAAATCTTAGAAACTAAAAGAATTTTTAGTTGGTTGTAAATGTGTTTTTTCACTAACCACTGCGCACCGTTGAAACACACTAAAAAATCACTTGCCTACATTTTTTTGTGCAAATTATCCAAATGAATTTTTTTACACGTAAATAAAAAAATTGAAAATTTCAGAAATTAAAAAGTTTTTTAGCTGGTTGTAAATGTGTTTTTTCACCAACTACTGCGCACCGTTGCAACACACTAAAAATTCACTTGCCTACATCATTTTGTTCAAAATATCCTTATGAATTTTTTTACACGTAAATAAAAAAAATTGAAAATTTCAGAAATTAAAAAGTTTTTTAGCTGGTTGTAAATGTATTTTTTCACTAACCACTGCGCACCGTTGAAACACAGTAAAAACTCACTTCCTTACATCATTTTGTTCAAAATATCCTTATGAATTTTTTTACACGTAAATAAAAAAAATTGAAAATCTAAAAATCTAAAAGGTTTTTTAGCTGGTTGTAAATGTGTTTTTTCACTAACCATTGCACACCGTTGAAACACACTAAAAACTCACTTCCCTACAGTATTTTGTTCAAAATATCTAAATGAATTTACATGTAAATAAAAAAAATTGAAAGTCTTAGAAACTAAAAGGTTTTTTAGTTGGTTGTAAATGTGTTTTTTCACTAACCACTGCGCACCGTTGAAACACACTAAAAATTCACTTGCCTACATCGTTTTGTTCAAAATATCCAAATGAATTTTTTTACATGTAAATAAAAAAAATTGAAAATCTAAAAATCTAAAAGGTGTTTTAGCTGGTTGTAAATGTGTTTTTTCACTAACCATTGCACACCGTTGAACCTCACTAAAAACTCACTTGCCTACATTATTTTGTTCAAAAAATCTAAATAATTTTTTTTACATGTAAATAAAAAAAATTGAAAATCTTAGAAACTAAAAGAATTTTTAGTTGGTTGTAAATGTGTTTTTTCACTAACCACTGCGCACCGTTGAAACACACTAAAAACTCACTTGCCTACATTATTTTGTTCAAAATATCCAAAAGAATTTTTTTACATGTAAATAAAAAAAATTGAAAATCTTAGAAACTAAAAGGTTTTTTAATTTGTTGTAAACGTGTTTTTTCACTAACCACTGCGCACCGTTGAAACACACTAAAAAATCACTTGCCTACATTATTTTGTGCAAAATATCCAAATGAACTTTTTACGCGTAAATAAAAAAATTGAGAATTTTAAAAAATAAAAAGTTTTTTGGCTGGTTGTAAATGTGTTTTTTCACTAACCACTGAGCACCGTATAAACACACTAAAAACTCACTTCCCTACAGTATTTTGTTCAAAATATCCAAATGAATTTTTTTACATGTAAATAAAAAAATTGAAAATCTTAGAAACTAAAAAGTTTTTTAGTTGGTTGTAAATGTGTTTTTTCACTAACCACTGCGCACCGTTCAAACACACTAAAAAATCACTTGCCTACATTTTTTTTGTGCAAAATATCCAAATGAATTTTTTTACACGTAAATAATAAAATTGAAAATTTCAGAAATTAAAAAGTTTTTTAGCTGGCTGTAAACACACTTAAAACTCACTTGCCTACATCATTTTGTTCAAAATATCCAAAAGAATTTTTTTACATGTAAATAAAAAAAATTGAAAATCTTAGAAACTAAAAGGTTTTTTAGTTTGTTGTAAACGTGTTTTTTCACTAACCACTGCGCACCGTTGAAACACACTAAAAAATCACTTGCCTACATTTTTTTGTGCAAAATATCCAAATGAATTTTTTTACACGTAAATAAAAAAATTGAAAATTTCAGAAATTCAAAAGTTTTTTTAGCTGGTTGTCAATGTGTTTTTTCACCAACCACTGCGCACCGTTGCAACACACTAAAAATTCACTTGCCTACATCATTTTGTTCAAAATATCCTTATGAATTTTTTTACACGTAAATAAAAAAAATTGAAAATCTAAAAATCTACAGTGAACGACATCTCAAATGTCTCACTGTTAAATTTTTCTGAGAATTTTATTGTGTCATTGCAAGTTCACAATGACATTCTCTGAAAAAAATGACAGTGAGACATTTGAGATGTCGTTCACTGTAAAAGGTTTTTTAGCTGGTTGTAAATGTGTTTTTTCACTAACCATTGCACACCGTTGAAACACACTAAAAACTCACTTCCCTACAGTATTTTGTTCAAAATATCCAAATGAATTTTTTTACAAGTAAATAAAAAAAATTGAAAATCTTAGAAACTAAAAGGTTTTTTAGTTTGTTGTCAACGTGTTTTTTCACTAACCACTGCGCACCGTTGAAACACACTAAAAAATCACTTGCCTACATTATTTTGTGCAAAATATCCAAATGAACTTTTTACGCGTAAATAAAAAAACTGAGAATTTTAAGAAATAAAAAGTTTTTTAGCTGGTTGTGAACTAAAAACTCACTTCCCTACAGTATTTTGTTCAAAATATCCAAATGAATTTTTTTACATGTAAATAAAAAAAATTGAAAATCTTAGAAACTAAAAAGTTTTTTAGTTGGTTGTAAATGTGTTTTTCCACTAACCACTGCGCACCGTTGAAACACACTAAAAAATCACTTGCCTACATTTTTTTAAGCAAATTATCCAAATGAATTTTTTTACACGTAAATAAAAAAATTGAAAATTTCAGAAATTAAAAAGTTTTTTAGCTGGTCGTAAATGTGTTTTTTCACCAACCACTGCGCACCGTTGCAACACACTAAAAATTCACTTGCCTACATCATTTTGTTCAAAATATCCCTATGAATTTTTTTACACGTAAATAAAAAAAATTGAAAATTTCAGAAATTAAAAGGTTTTTTAGCTGGTTGTAAATGTGTTTTTTCACTAACCATTGCACACCGTTGAAACTCACTAAAAACTCACTTGCCTACATTATTTTGTTCAAAAAATCCAAATAATTTTTTTTACATGTAAATAAAAAAAATTGAAAATCTTAGAAACTAAAAGAATTTTTAGTTTGTTGTAAACGTGTTTTTTCACTAACCACTGCGCACCGTTGAAACACACTAAAAAATCACTTGCCTACATTATTTTGTGCAAAATATCCAAATGAATTTTTTTACACGTAAATAATAAAATTGAAAATTTCAGAAATTAAAAAGTTTTTTAGCTGGCTGTAAACACACTTAAAACTCACTTGCCTACATCATTTTCTTCAAAATATCCAAAAGAATTTTTTTACATGTAAATAAAAAAAATTGAAAATCTTAGAAACTAAAAGAATTTTTAGTTGGTTGTAAATGTGTTTTTTCACTAACCACTGCGCACCGTTGAAACACACTAAAAACTCACTTGCCTACGTTATTTTGTTCAAAATATCCAAATGAAGTTTTTTACACGTAAAAAAAAAAAATTGAAAATCTAAAAATCTAAAAGGTTTATTAATTGGTTATCAATGTGTTTTTTCACTAACCATTGCACACCGTTGAAACTCACTAAAAACTCACTTGCTTACATTATTTTGTTCAAAAAATCCAAATATTTTTTTTTACATGTAAATAAAAAAAATTGAAAATCTTAGAAACTAAAAGAATTTTTAGTTGGTTGTAAATGTGTTTTTTCACTAACCAGTGCGCACCGTTGAAACACACTAAAAACTCACTTGCCTACGTTATTTTGTTTAAAATATCCAAATGAAGTTTTTTACACGTAAATAAAAAAATTAAAAATCTAAAAATCTAAAAGGTTTATTAATTGGTTACAAATGTGTTTTTTCACTAACCATTGCACACCGTTGAAACTCACTAAAAACTCACTTGCCTACATTATTTTGTTCAAAAAATCCAAATAATTTTTTTTACATGTAAATAAAAAAAATTGAAAATCTTAGAAACTAAAAGAATTTTTAAAAAACTAAAAAAAAGCTAAAAAACTTTTTATTTTTTAAAATTCTCAATTTTTTTATTTACGTGTAAAAAAATTCATTTGGATATTTTGAACAAAATAATGTAGGCAAATGATTTTTTAGTGTGTTTCAACGGTGCGCAGTAGTTAGTGAAAAAACACATTTACAACCAACTAAAAATTCTTTTAGTTTCTAAGATTTTCAATTTTTTTTATTTACATGTAAAAAAAATTATTTGGATTTTTTGAACAAAATAATGTAGGCAAGTGAAATTTTAGTGAGTTTCAACGGTGTGCAATGGTTAGTGAAAAAACACATTTATAACCAATTAATAAACCTTTTAGATTTTAGATTTTTAATTTTTTTATTTACGTTTAAAAAACTTCATTTGGAAATTTTAAACAAAATATCGTAGGCAAGTGAGTTTTTAGTGTGTTTCAACGGTGCGCAATGGTTAGTGAAAAAACACATTTACAACCAACTAAAAATTCTTTTAGTTTCTAAGATTTTCAATTTTTTTTATTTACATGTAAAAAAATTATTTAGATTTTTTGAACAAAATAATGTAGGCAAGTGAGTTTTTAGTAAGGTTCAACGGTGTGCAATGGTTAGTGAAAAAACACATTTACAACCAGCTAAAACACCTTTTAGATTTTTAGATTTTCAATTTTTTTTATTTACATGTAAAAAAATTCATTTGGATATTTTGAACAAAACGATGTAGGCAAGTGAATTTTTAGTGTGTTTCAACGGTGCGCAGTGGTTAGTGAAAAAACACATTTACAACCAACTAAAAAATCTTTTAGTTTCTAAGATTTTCAATTTTTTTTATTTACATGTAAAAAAATTCATTTGAATATTTTGAACAAAATACTGTAGGGAAGTGAGTTTTTAGTGTGTTTCAACGGTGTGCAATGGTTAGTGAAAAAACACATTTACAACCAACTAAAAATTCTTTTAGTTTCTAAGATTTTCAATTTTTTTTATTTACATGTAAAAAAATTCATATGGATATTTTGAACAAAATGATGTAAGGAAGTGAGTTTTTACTGTGTTTCAACGGTGCGCAGTGGTTAGTGAAAAAATACATTTACAACCAGCTAAAATACTTTTTTATTTCTGAAATTTTCAATTTTTTTTATTTACGTGTAAAAAAAATTTATAAGGATATTTTGAACAAAATGATGTAGGCAAGTGAATTTTTAGTGTGTTGCAACGGTGCGCAGTGGTTGGTGAAAAAACACATTTACAACCAGCTAAAAAACTTTTTAATTTCTGAAATTTTCAATTTTTTTATTTACGTGTAAAAAAATTCATTTGGATAATTTGCACAAAAAAATGTAGGCAAGTGATTTTTTAGTGTGTTTCAACGGTGCGCAGTGGTTAGTGAAAAAACACATTTACAACCAACTAAAAAACATTTTAGTTTCTAAGATTTTCAATTTTTTTTATTTACATGTAAAAAAATCATTTGGATATTTTGAACAAAATACTGTAGGGAAGTGAGTTTTTAGTTTACAACAAACTAAAAAACCTTTTAGTTTCTAAGATTTTCAATTTTTTTTATTTACATGTAAAATATTCTTTTGGATATTTTGAACAAAATGATGTAGGCAAGTGAGTTTTAAGTGTGTTTACAGCCAGCTAAAAAACTTTTTAATTTCTGAAATTTTCAATTTTATTATTTACGTGTAAAGAAATTCATTTGGATATTTTGCACAAAAAAATGTAGGCAAGTGATTTTTTAGTGTGTTTCAACGGTGCGCAGTGGTTAGTGAAAAAACACATTTACAACCAACTAAAAAACTTTTTAGTTTCTAAGATTTTCAATTTTTTTTATTTACATGTAAAAAAATTCATTTGGATATTTTGAACAAAATACTGTAGGGAAGTGAGTTTTTAGTTTACAACCAGCTAAAAAACTTTTTATTTTTTAAAATTCTCAATTTTTTTATTTACGCGTAAAAAGTTCATTTGGATATTTCGCACAAAATAATGTACTCAAGTGATTTTTTAGCGTGTTTCAACGGTGCGCAGTGGTTAGTGAAAAAACACGTTTACAACAAACTAAAAAACCTTTTGGTTTCTAAGATTTTCATTTTTTTTTATTTACATGTAAAAAAATTCTTTTGGATATTTTGAACAAAATGATGTAGGCAAGTGAGTTTTAAGTGTGTTTACAACCAGCTAAAAAACTTTTTAATTTCTGAAATTTTCAATTTTTTTATTTACGTGTAAAAAAATTCATTTGGATATTTTGAACAAAATAATGTAGGCAAATGATTTTTTAGTGTGTTTCAACGGTGCGCAGTAGTTAGTGAAAAAACACATTTACAACCAACTAAAAATTCTTTTAGTTTCTAAGATTTTCAATTTTTTTTATTTACATGTAAAAAAAATTATTTGGATTTTTTGAACAAAATAATGTAAGCAAGTGAGTTTTTAGTGAGTTTCAACGGTGTGCAATGGTTAGTGAAAAAACACATTGATAACCAATTAATAAACCTTTTAGATTTTTAGATTTCAATTTTTTTATTTACGTGTAAAAAACTTCATTTGGATATTTTGAACAAAATAACGTAGGCAAGTGAGTTTTTAGTGTGTTTCAACGGTGCGCAGTGGTTAGTGAAAAAACACATTTACAACCAACTAAAAATTCTTTTAGTTTCTAAGATTTTCAATTTTTTTTATTTACATGTAAAAAAAATTATTTGGATTTTTTGAACAAAATAATGTAGGCAAGTGAGTTTTTAGTGAGGTTAAACGGTGTGCAATGGTTAGTGAAAAAACACATTTACAACCAGCTAAAACACCTTTTAGATTTTCAGATTTTCAATTTTTTTTATTTACATGTAAAAAAATTCATTTGGATATTTTGAACAAAATGATGTAGGCAAGTGAATTTTTAGTGTGTTTCAACGGTGCGCAGTGGTTAGTGAAAAAACACATTTACAACCAACTAAAAAATCTTTTAGTTTCTAAGATTTTCAATTTTTTTTTTTTTACATGTAAAAAAATTCATTTGGATATTTTGAACAAAATAGTGTAGGGAAGTGAGTTTTAGTGTGTTTCAACGGTGTGCAATGGTTAGTGAAAAAACACATTTACAACCAGCTAAAAAACCTTTTAGATTTTTAGATTTTCAATTTTTTTTATTTACGTGTAAAAAAATTCATAAGGATATTTTGAACAAAATGATGTAGGCAAGTGAATTTTTAGTGTGTTGCAACGGTGCGCAGTGGTTGGTGAAAAAACACATTTACAACCAGCTAAAAAAACTTTTGAATTTCTAAAATTTGCAATTTTTTTATTTACGTGTAAAAAAATTCATTTGGATATTTTGCACAAAAAAAAGTAGGCAAGTGATTTTTTAGTGTGTTTCAACGGTGCTCAGTGGTTAGTGAAAAAACACATTTACAACCAACTAAAAAACTTTTTAGTTTCTAAGATTTTCATTTTTTTTTTTTACATGTAAAAAAATTCATTTGGATATTTTGAACAAAATACTGTAGGGAAGTGAGTTTTTAGTTTACAACCAGCTAAAAAACTTTTTATTTTTTAAAATTCTCAATTTTTTTATTTACGTGTAAAAAAATTCATTTGGATATTTTGCACAAAAAAATGTAGGCAAGTGATTTTTTAGTGTGTTTCAACGGTGCGCAGTGGTTAGTGAAAAAACACATTGACAACAAACTAAAAAACCTTTTAGTTTCTAAGATTTTCAATTTTTTTTATTTACATGTAAAAAAATTCTTTTGGATATTTTGAACAAAATGATGTAGGCAAGTGAGTTTTAAGTGTGTTTACAGCCAGCTAAAAAACTTTTTAATTTCTGAAATTTTCAATTTTATTATTTACATGTAAAAAAATTCATTTGGATATTTTGAACAAAATACTGTAGGGAAGTGAGTTTTTAGTGTGTTTAAACGGTGCGCAGTGGTTATTGAAAAAACACATTTACAACCAGCCAAAAAACTTTTTATTTCTTAAAATTCTCAATTTTTTTATTTACGCGTAAAAAGTTCATTTGGATATTTTGCACAAAATAATGTAGGCAAGTGATTTTTGATGGTGTTTCAACGGTGAGCAGTGGTTAGTGAAAAAACACGTTTACAACAAACTAAAAATTCTTTTAGTTTCTAAGATTTTCAATTTTTTTTATTTACATGTAAAAAAAATTATTTGGATTTTTTGAACAAAATAATGTAGGCAAGTGAGTTTTTAGTGAGTTTCAACGGTGTGCAATGGTTAGTGAAAAAACACATTTGTAACCAATTAATAAACCTTTTAGATTTTTAGATTTTTAATTTTTTTATTTACGTGTAAAAAACTTCATTTGGATATTTTAAACAAAATAACGTAGGCAAGTGAGTTTTTAGTGTGTTTCAACGGTGCGCAGTGGTTAGTGAAAAAACACATTTACAACCAACTAAAAATTCTTTTAGTTTCTAAGATTTTTAATTTTTTTTATTTACATGTAAAAAAATTCATTTGGATATTTTGAACAAAATACTGTAGGGAAGTGAGTTTTTAGTGTGTTTCAACGGTGTGCAATGGTTAGTGAAAAAACACATTTACAACCAGCTAAAAAACCTTTTAATTTCTGAAATTTTCAATTTTTTTTATTTACGTGTAAAAAAATTCATAGGGATATTTTGAACAAAATGATGTAGGCAAGTGAATTTTTAGTGTGTTGCAACGGTGCGCAGTGGTTGGTGAAAAAACACATTTACAACCAGCTAAAAAACTTTTTAATTTCTGAAATTTTCAATTTTTTTATTTACGTGTAAAAAAATTCATTTGGATAATTTGCACAAAAAAATGTAGGCAAGTGATTTTTTAGTGTGTTTCAACGGTGCGCAGTGGTTAGTGGAAAAACACATTTACAACCAACTAAAAAACTTTTTAGTTTCTAAGATTTTCAATTTTTTTTATTTACATGTAAAAAAATTCATTTGGATATTTTGAACAAAATACTGTAGGGAAGTGAGTTTTTAGTGTGTTTCAACGGTGTGCAATGGTTAGTGAAAAAACACATTTACAACCAGCTAAAAAACCTTTTAGATTTTTAGATTTTCAATTTTTTTTATTTACGTGTAAAAAAATTCATAAGGATATTTTGAACAAAATGATGTAGGCAAGTGAATTTTTAGTGTGTTGCAACGGTGCGCAGTGGTTGGTGAAAAAACACATTGACAACCAGCTAAAAAACTTTTGAATTTCTGAAATTTTCAATTTTTTTATTTACGTGTAAAAAAATTCATTTGGATATTTTGCCACAAAAAAATGTAGGCAAGTGATTTTTTAGTGTGTTTCAACGGTGCGCAGTGGTTAGTGAAAAAACACGTTTACAACAAACTAAAAAACCTTTTAGTTTCTAAGATTTTCAATTTTTTTTATTTACATGTAAAAAAATTCTTTTGGATATTTTGAACAAAATGATGTAGGCAAGTGAGTTTTAAGTGTGTTTACAGCCAGCCTAAAAAACTTTTTAATTTCTGAAATTTTCAATTTTATTATTTACGTGTAAAAAAATTCATTTGGATATTTTGCACAAAAAAATGTAGGCAAGTGATTTTTTAGTGTGTTTCAATGGTGCGCAGTGGTTAGTGAAAAAACACATTTACAACCAACTAAAAAACTTTTTAGTTTCTAAGATTTTCAATTTTTTTTATTTACATGTAAAAAAATTCATTTGGATATTTTGAACAAAATACTGTAGGGAAGTGAGTTTTTAGTGTGTTTAAACGGTGCTCAGTGGTTAGTGAAAAAACACATTTACAACCAGCCAAAAAACTTTTTATTTTTTAAAATTCTCAATTTTTTTATTTACGCGTAAAAAGTTCATTTGGATATTTTGCACAAAATAATGTAGGCAAGTGATTTTTTAGGGTGTTTCAACGGTGCGCAGTGGTTAGTGAAAAAACACGCTTTACAACAAACTAAAAAACCTTTTAGTTTCTAAGATTTTCAATTTTTTTTATTTACATGTAAAAAAATTCTTTTGGATATTTTGAACAAAATAATGTAGGCCAAGTGAGTTTTTAGTGTGTTTCAACGGTGCGCAGTGGTTAGTGAAAAAACACATTTACAACCAACTAAAAATTCTTTTAGTTTCTAAGATTTTCAATTTTTTTTATTTACATGTAAAAAAAATTATTTAGATTTTTTGAACAAAATAATGTAGGCAAGTGAGTTTTTAGTGAGGTTCAACGGTGTGCAATGGTTAGTGAAAAAACACATTTACAACCAGCTAAAACACCTTTTAGATTTTTAGATTTTCAATTTTTTTATTTACATGTAAAAAAATTCATTTGGATATTTTGAACAAAACGATGTAGGCAAGTGAATTTTTAGTGTGTTTCAACGGTGCGCAGTGGTTAGTGAAAAAACACATTTACAACCAACTAAAAAACCTTTTAGTTTCTAAGACTTTCAATTTTTTTATTTACATGTAAAAAATTCATTTAGATATTTTGAACAAAATACTGTAGGGAAGTGAGTTTTTAGTGTGTTTCAACGGTGTGCAATGGTTAGTGAAAAAACACATTTACAACCAGCTAAAAACCTTTAGATTTTTAGATTTTCAATTTTTTTTATTTACGTGTAAAAAAATTCATAAGGATATTTTGAACAAATGATGTAAGGAAGTAGTTTTTACTGTGTTTCAACCGGTGCGCAGTGGTTAGTGAAAAAATACATTTACAACCAGCCATAAAAAACTTTTTAATTTCTGAAATTTTTTCAATTTTTTTTATTTACGGGTGTGTAAAAAAAATTTACATAAGGCAATATTTTCTGAAATTTCAATTTTTTAATGATCAGTATGGCAAGTGAATTTTTAGTGTGTTCAACGGTGCGCAGTGTTAGTGAAAAAACACATTTACAACCAGCTAAAAAACTTTTTAATTTCTAAATTTTCAATTTTTTTATTTACGTGTAAAAAAATTCATTTGGATATTTTGCACAAAAAATGTAGGCAAGTGATTTTTTAGTGTGTTTCAACGGTGCGCAGTGGTTAGTGAAAAAACACATTTACAACCAACTAAAAAACTTTTAGTTTCTAAGATTTTCAATTTTTTTTATTTACATGTAAAAAAATTCATTTGGATATTTTGAACAAATACGGGAAGCTGAGTTTTGGCTTTCATCTCTCTCTT